>NC_067476.1:51811382-51876382 GCF_947179515.1 Apodemus sylvaticus | reverse complement strand
CATGTCCCAAAGTTAATGTTTCCCCTTGTAATCCTCTGATGTCTGTCTACATACTGCCTTCAGATGAAGCAAGTAATGGCTGAAGAGAGCAAGAGAAGTAAGGAGAAGCTGGTTGTGGAGTGGTGGTGGGGGAGTAGGGGTGGGGCTCCTCCCTGCCACCCCTCTCCCCTTTCCATCTCTCCGTCAGGACTTACAAAGAAGTCTAGAGGGTGGACCTCTGAGCCTATGATTTAGAGCATCTGTTTGGAAAGTTTCAAGCCTGGCTTTCTTTTTAAACGGCTTCACACATTCCACCCAAAACACTCATCTTCAGGTCTCCAGAGAATACGAAGAAGCCTGAGACCTAAAGTCTGATGTTTGAAAAGTGTCATACTTAACCCTTTTGCTCTACTCCACTGCCCTGGGCCTGCAGGTTACATAACTGTCTCCAAGTGATTTGCCAAGGTCAAAGTCTAAAAGTTAAAGATTACCTAGAACTCAGGTCTTCTGTGTTCCTGTGTCTTTGAGACTAAGCTGAACTATTTAACAAGAATCAAGTACCTGGCCAGGTGTGGTGGCCCAGGTTTATAAACCCAGTACCCAGGAGGTTGAAGACTATTGCAAGTTAGGGGCCAGCCTGCTCTATACATTGAGTTCTAGGCCAGGATGAGGCTGCATAAACAAAGAAACTGAAAGAACGTGCTAGCAAAGATAAGAATACGGAAGTACCTCTGTAGCAAGGTAGGGACAGAGATGGGCCGCTGTCTAGGTTTGGCATCTGCATTTTTAAAGTTTATGTCTCTGATTACTTGATTACTTCGTAGTGGACAAGAGGGCAGAATCTCAGCAGTTGAGAAGCAAAGCCAGAGATAGCCTGAGTTTTAAGTCAGCCTGGGTTACAAAGCAAGACTTTCTTCAGCAAACCCCCCCAAGGGTTAGTGGTACAGCTCAAAGATTAGGGCACTTGCCCAACATGCAAGGCTCTATGAGTCAAGCCCCAGGACCAAATTACAATCAATCAATCAATCAATCAATCAATCAATAACAAATGTCCAAGCAGGACATGTTCCTCCCTGCACCTACTTTGCCCTCATGCGTCCTTAAGAATGACAAGCGAGGCTTTCTGCCTCCCCCAGAAGACAAGAAAGGATGATGACATTTGAAGAGCTTCTCAGAGCCCAAGATGATACTTAACGTGTGTGGGACAAGACCTGTGGAAACACTTTTAGCTGGAATAAAGAAATGAGACTACTTCAGGGCACTGTGAAGATCGGGCACAGCAAGAGGGGAAGCCCCGCCCTGGCTCTATAGTTAGGCTTAAGAACTGGAACAAATTACTAATCCAGGATTTTTATATGTCTCTTAGAATGAATTTAGTTGCAAGAAACAGGGAAAAAAAGAAACTCTCATAAAGGAAGTCAGGGATTTGATTTGGCAAGTCAAGTGTGCAGTCAAAGACTCTGATCCTAAGACCGAGTCTTCAAAGGGATTTGGGAGGAACTTTCTAAGACTTAGCCTGAGAAAACTCAAAATGCCATTTCTGCAACAGTCAAGAAAGTCACTGAAACAATTCTGGATTCAAGGGAGAGAGGAGTAGATCCCACTTCTTTTCTCATTTAAATTGGTTTTTCCAAGACAGGGTTTCCTCGTGTGGCCCTGGCTGTCCGGAAACTTACTCCATAAACTAGGCTAGCCTCAAACGCCTGCCTCTGCCTCCTGAGTGCTGGGATTAAAGGAAAGTGCCACCTGGCTAGATGTCACTTCTTAAGGAAAAGGGTAACAGATATGTACATGAGAGGCAGAAACTTTGGCAACCATGAACCATGTCTTACTTAGGGTTTCCATTGCTGTGAACAGACGCTATGACCAAGGCAACTCTTATAAAGGAAAACATGTAATTGGGGCTGGCTTACAGTTTCAGAAGTTCAGCCCCTTATTATCATGGCAGGAAGCATGGCAGTGTGCAGGTAGACGTGGTGCTGGAGGAGCCAAGAGTTCTATATCTTGATCCTAAGGCAACAAACTGGGAGGAGACTGAACTGCAGGCAGCTAGTTTCTTCCGCACTGGGTGGAGCCAGTGGAATAGGCAACACCTATTCCAACAAGGCCACACCTCCTAATAGTGCCAGTTCCTATGGTTCAAGCATATTCAAACCACCACAAACCACATATGAAATGACCAGACCCTACAAAGGCAGACTTCTCTCTAGCTCACACAGGCAAATTCTTGGTCTTGGAGACTCTGCTAGTCTGCTAGTTCTGTCTCGGCCATCACTGTTTGTGATTGCTTAGTGTATAGATCAACCCAGTTTATGATCTCTTCATTCACCCCTTCCCACCCGGCTCAAATCTCTGCTGGAATGGAAGCTGCTGTGTCAGGCACCTCAGAGCTGTAGCAGTCACTCCTTACTACCAAGACAAAGCATCTGCCCAGTGTCCTGTGTTCCCCATCTTCTATGAGCATCTCTGGAACAAGGGTCAGCTACCAAGAAGACTACAAGACTACAGTCTCTTCTTTCTTTGGGCTATTTGATAATATCTTTTTTTTTCTCCTTTAAAAACTTCCAGTTCCAGGGCAGTCTGGAGAGATGACTCAGCTATTAAGAACACTGGCTGCTCTTCCAGAGGTCCTGAGTTCAGTTCCCAGAAACTACATGGTGGCTCACAACCGTCTATATCAGGATCTGGTGCCCTCTTCTGGCATTCAGGTCTACATATAAATATAGCACTCATATACATTGAAGGAAAGGAAGGAAGAAAGGAAGGAAGGAAGGAAGGAAGGAAGGAAGGAAGGAAGGAAGGAAGGAAGGAAGGAAGGAAAGAAGGAAGGAAGGAAACTGTCATCCTGGAAGAGAAAATCTACCACACCCAGACCCCCTCTTAATTCTGTTTTCACAATGTGAGTGTCTTAAATGGGTTGCCCTGCTCTCTCAGCCTTGGCTCTCAGTATTGATTCTCCAGTCAAAAAAAAAAAAAAAAAGAAAAGAAAAAGAAAAGAAAAGAAAGAAAGAAAGAAAGAAAGAAAGAAAGAAAGAAAGAAAGAAAGAAAGAAAGAAAGAAAGAAAGAAAGGAAGGAAGGAAGGAAGGAAGGAAGAAAAAGAAAAGAAAGAAAGAAAAAAGAAAGAAAGAAAGAAAGAAAGAAAGAAAAGAAAAGAAAAGAAAAGAAAAGAAAAGAAAAAGAAAACACAAAAGAAACATTAACCCGTGGAAGCATCATCCACATGGAGTACCTTGAAGCTTTGACTTTCAGACGGTAATACATTCCTAATGAGTTTTGAGGCTGTTTTCTGTATCAACGCCTGGAAAAATAGAGACCCAGTCTTCTCTGACTGGGGATGTTCTGTCCCTCTGTGATGGTCAGTCTTTTCCACTCCACTGGGATTTGGAAACATGTCTGGGTGCCTGGGTTTAGGAGACACACTTCTGAGGGTGTATGTTTGTAAGGGTGTTCTTGAGAGTTTTAACTGATGACAGAACACTTACCCGGAGGGCTAAGGTGTCACATCCAGGCTGAACGATGAGGAAAAGCAGGGGAGGCAGAACATTCATCTTCTCTGCTTCTTGACTGGGGACGCATTGTGACCAGTCACCTCTCACTGCTGCTATGTGCCTTCTCAGTCTTATGAATATCTCTCTGTCTCTCTCTGTCTCTATATGTCTGTCTGTCTCCCTCCCTCCCCCTCCCTCTCCCCCTCCTCACTCCCTCCTTCCTCCTCCCCCTTCCCTCTGTCTTCCCCCCCTCCCTCTCTCTTATTTTGAGACGGGGGTCTCAAAATGACCTTCCTAATGCTATAACCCTTTAATACAATTCCTCATATTCTGTTGACCCCAAACCATAAAATTATTGCCATAGGCGACCCCTGTAAAACGGTCATTTGACACCAAAGGGGTTGTGACCCACAGGCTGAGAGCCACTGTTTATGTAGTCATGCCTGTCCTAGAACTCACTCTGTAGACCAGGCTGCCCTTGAATTCACAGATATCCACCTGCCTCCACCTTCCAGTGCCTGGATTAAAGGTGTATGCCACCACACCTACCTGGACTCTACTCTCAATCCATAAATCCGAACAAACATTTCTTTACATTGTTTTCATCAAGATGATTATCACAGCAACCAGCAGAAGTAGTTAGTATACCTTCTAACTCAACTCCTTCCTGGTAAGCTGAGGTCTAGTTGCCAAAGTCTTTATGAGCCCCAGTAAGGAAAGTACTACAATGACCCATGTTACTTCCCTCTGGAGAAGAAAGTATATAGTAGGTCCCCTCCCCTCCAGATCATTGCAAGGCAGAGTAGAAAAGAGGCAGGTGAAAAAGATAATTGGGTTGCAAAGTAGGAGTGAAAGGGGGTCCTTGAGCATATCCATATGGCTCTATCAGAGGCCATGTCCTCTGTGCATACTGCAAAAGATACCTCCCACTCGTCCATGAATTCACCCCCATAGAAGATGTCACTCAAAGCATCAATATCCAGACAAATCATATGGACCTCCCTGTTAGAATGCAGACGCAAGACAGGATTGCATAAGGACATCAGGCTGTGTGTCTGGTTCCAACCTATTTGCAGCAGTGAGTCCCTTCCACAGAGAGACAATGGGAAAGGACTACAGAATGCGGTGAGGAGCTACGGAACTTCAGGTGGTAGAAACACTTGTCTATGTAAATGCTCAGAGCTCACATGACCTCAGGGCAGGTTCCTGAGGTCACACGTGCACCCTCATCCATCAGCCTCCTTGTCCCAGCGCTTTGTTTACCCAAGGTGATGCTCAAGGGAAGAGGGTGATCTGCAGACCCGAACAGCTGCCAGCAGACCGCATGGCTATTACACAGCTGTCTAGACTTCAACCCCATGAATTACAATGAAGCAGATGGCCAGAGCTTACAGACCCACCCACCAACATGGTCTTCTCAGGACAATTTTTTGGTGGGGGAGGGGGGATCACTGTACAAGCTAAAGGAGTGTGATGATCCTCATGTGATTTGCAAGCTATTATCTAACAAGTCACTATAGCTCCTGACAGCTGGTTAGTTCTCAAACCCAGCATAACCTAGACGGTATCTGTTAAGCAAAAGCTTACAAGAAGTGAAAAAGCCAGGCAAGGGGTCTGGGGATATCTGAGCAAGGAGACTTCCCTAACAGGGGACAGCCAGGCAAAAGGAAGCAGGTAGATTTCCTTTCTGACACTGTGGAGTGCCATCCCCGTGAGCAATCTCTTAAGTATTACCAGAGACCAGAGTGAGGCAGAAGCAGGCAAGCAGGGAGCTAGAACAGAGCCCTAACGTTAAGAAAAAGCTCAAAAGAACTGAGGGTTAGCCACAGGCATGGGCGGACATAGGTTTCTCAGCCAGACCTCCTCACCTGCTCTGCAGCTTACATGGTTTCTGGGCATCATAACTCTAGTCCTCACGCTTGTCTGGCAAGTGCTTTAACCACTGAGCCATCTCCCCTGCCCCTCTCCTCTTTAATGCCCTCCCTCACCAAAACAAATAAACAGATAAGGTGATCTGACACCATTATGATAACTGAGCACACAGCCACAAGAATTGTATCTCTCAGGTAATTGTGATTCCCCAACTTTGATAACTATCATTATTCTATCATCATAGAATACTTACACAGAGCTCTGTGCCAAGCGCTATTCAAAGCACTTTCCAGGTACAAATGCAACTAGCTGTTGCTACCCTGTGAGGCGGCTCCCAACTGTCTGTCACTCTAGTTCCAGGAAATCTGACACGCTCACACAGACATCCATACAAACAAAACACCAATGCTCATAAAATAAAAATAAATACATCATCTTAGAAAAGAAAGGAGCACATGTAATATATATATATATATATATATATATATATATATATATATATATATTAGAATGTATTTCTATTTTCAACCTGTCTCCAATAGCACACAAAATCATTTGATCTCTGGGCATGAGTGAGAATAATTGAATTTCAAGTTTTATTTAACTATAACAACAATTTGTTTACAAGAAAGGTAGGTTTTCCTGTTTATTCTGCAGCAAATATTGCTGCTCAAAACTTTCCAAGTGTAAAATTATTATTTTACAGTCAAGAAGTACAGACTGATGGCCGGCTCAAGGCCCTGGCAACTTCACAAAATGCCACCTCCCAGTTGTAAAATGCAAGCTAAAACTATTTATAAAGTTATAAAAACCAAGCCACAGAGGGTGTCCTGATTCAAGAGTCTGTTACTACTTTAGTGACACAAAACAGAGAAGCAGACAGACCTCAATGTTACAAACTCAATCACATTCTTACTTCAAAAAAAAAAAAAAAACTGTTAAGCATCCTTTGTAGCAAGACAAATCCAGTTCCACATGCTCATTAAATTGTTCATTAAGCTTTCCTTTGGAGGCATGTTGGGGAGATGGATCAATGGCTAAGAATACTAGATGGGGGCTGGAGAGATGGCTCAGCAGTTAAGCGCACTGACTGCTCTTCCAGAGGTCCTGCGTTCAATTCCTAGCAACCACATGGTGGCTCACAACCATCTATAATGGGATCTGATGCCCTCTTCTGGTGTCTCTGAAGACAGTTGCAGTCTGAAGATAAGCCACAGTGTAGTCATATACATAGATAATAAATAATGTTTTAAAAAAGGTCTTCCAGAGGATCTGGGTTCTGTTCCCAGAACCCACATGGAAGCTCATCACCCTCTATAACCAGGTCCAGAGGATCTGACATCCTCTTCTGGCCTCTGAAGACACTGTATAGGCCTGGTGCATAGACATATATGTAGACAAAACTCCATACAAAGAAAATAAAAATAAATAAATTCTATTTTTAAAAATTTATATATATATATATACTATATTCTAGATACTGTAATATATATATATATATATATATATATATATATATATATATATACTGAGGATAGATCTGAGGTGAACCGTCATCGTTCTGCTGCTGGTTTTGGATCAGGTTCAGTTTTATAACCTTGGAACAGAGGCTTTTCCTATGGGCATTCCAGCTGCTAACATGTGCATGTTGAGCATCTCCCAAAGGCTCCCCATGCTAAAGGCTTCACCGCCAGAGTGGTGCTGTTGGTAGAGGGCAGAGCCTTCAGGAGGTAAGGCCTACTGGGAATTCCTTAGGTCGTTTGGGGGCATGCTCTCAAAGAAGGTTATGGAATCCTAGCCCCACCCCCACCTTTCACAGGCACACGAATGCTCTCTCTTGTTCTCTCTCCCATCCATAAAGTGGACAACCTTGCAACCTTGCTCTACTATAACTCCCATGCAGCCCCCACCCCCCCCCCCTCTCTCTCTCTCTCTCTCATCCATGAGATGGACTTTTCTTTACCATACCCTCCTTCCATGATATGATGCTTCCTAAAGCAACAGGATAATTTGATCTTGGACTAAAACTTTCAAAACCGTGAGCCTGTGGTTTTGTTTTGTTTTGTTTAATAACTTGCTTATCTCAAGTATTTTGTTACAGTCACAGGAGGCTCACACACCAGCTAACCTTGGGGTTAAGTTCATCAGCCTCAGTTTGTGGGTACCAGAAAGGCAAAGCCATAGCAATGTTCAAGAACTGTCTGTGAACTGTGCTCAAAGACTATGCTGAGTACCCACCGCCTAATGAAAAGTCGACTTCCTGGCTTTAGGGAGCCTGTGGTTTAACTGCTTTCAGAACAATACCAAGGGGCCCTCTTAGTTCAGTAGGTTCCATATCAATCTCATAAACTGAAGGACAGTACCAAGCACTTGGGAAATAGCATGTTTTGTTGATCCCTCTGAGTCCATCATGACCTAAGAAAGCACCTCTCTCAGAAAGTAATATTTTTTGTAGAAGCAATATATATCACAATCCTGAAATCATATCATGAAAAAAAATCAGTAAACCAAGCCAATAAATCATCTCTTGAGTTTTCCCATCAGGTTTAACTTACTATATTTATATTTGCTGCCAGACAAATGACGATACTAAAGAAGTAAGAGACTTTAGACAGCAAGGTTTCATTTGAGGGAACTGAGTCCATTTTTTGTGTGTGTGACCCAGTAACTGACCATCACAGTTTGGGGTCAGGGTTAGTGCCACTATTCCTTATTCAGCAGATGGCCTCTGAGGGGGCTGAGGTGGGAGGGGAAGGTCACACTTGTTAAAGGGTGACACCTACTGGTAGGACAGCACGCCGTGCCTCAGTTCTAGACAGTTAAGAGCCCAGCCATCATAATGCACAGGTGGGACATAGTGAGACAGTTTTGTTCCCTGGCATCCTAACCCTCTTCCAACGTGAGTGGCCTGCTCACCAATAAGACATCCCAACTTCTAGCACAGAAACAAAAGCTGAGAACCTCTGCTTTCCCTAACTCAGCCCACTAAACAGAATCGTCAATGATTTTGAATTTTGGAGGAGAGGCTCCTCCAAGAAAGACTGGGAGCACAAAAGCACACTGGTGGCAGAACCCAGCAATGATGTCCTGGCCAAGCCGAAAATGTTCTGATCTGATTACTTCTACTGTATGACACACACACACACACACACACCCTCCCCCCCCACACACACACTTCCTGCTTCTGCACATTTGCTGTGAATTCTGACTACCCACCATCCTTCCTATAACCTGCTTTTCCATTTAAAATAGCAGAGCGCAGTTCTGCTGGTTAGAACCAGCATCTCTAGCTGGAACGCTGTCAAACATTTGAGTGGCAGCACCGTGTTACAACACCACAGGTCTCAGTCGGCCCTCCCTCCCAAATATTTCTCTTGGCAAAAAATGGCCAGAAACAAAGCAAAAAAGACTTAACCTGGTTGAGTCACACAACTAGCTTGTCAGAATGAGGCAGCACACTCAGCCAGTCTGATGCTGTAATTGATTCTCCTAAACAATTCACAAAGCTTTTGGGTTTTGTTTTTTAAAGCTGGGACTTTGGAAAGCAGGAGAGTCCTAAAGTCTGTGAGCACAAGGCTGGTTCCAGCAGAGAGAAGGCTTGAAGCTATGTACAGAAACTGCAATACTGAGGTGACCCTGGACACAGTTTCACCATGAAGCTAGAGAGACTCACGTGTCTTTCACTGGCAAGGGACTCTTTCCAAGTCCTAAACTACGTTTTGTGTATATGAATGTAGAGCTGTCTTGTTAAGAAAGACCATCCCTTACAAGGGAAGAGCCCTAGCCGAGCAGTGGTGGCGCACGCCTTTGATCCCAGCACTTGGGAGGCAGAGGCAGGCAGATTTTTAAATTCAAGGCCAGCCTGGACTACAGTGTGAGTTCCAGGACAGCCAGGGCTACAAAGAGAAACCCTGTCATGCAAAAAACAACAACAAACAAACAAACAAACAAGGGAAGAGCCTGTGTCCGCCCCTAGATGAAGCCACGCATGGATCAGATTAGACTCAAGTTCCAGATTTAAAGCTCAAGAAGGAAGTCCCTACAAAGACGCAGACCGACGGGAATATGGACTTGGTTTAGTTGCTTATTTATTCATTTAGCTATTTGGGTGTTTTAAGATTTATTTATCTTTATTTTATGTTTTGCCTGAATGTGTGTCTGTACAACACATGCATTAGATTCTCTGGAACAGGAGTTACAGACAGTTGTGAGCTGCCACGTGGGTGCTAGGAATGAAACCCAGGTGTTATGCAAGAGCGGCCAGGACTCCTAATTACCCAGCCAGCAATGGTTACTTGGTTTTTGATACTGTGTCTTGCCCAGCTCAACTAGTTTCAAACCCTCTTTATAGCTGAGATTGGCCTTGAACTAGGACTTTCTTCCTCATACACCTCAAGTTCTGAGGTTGTAGACACAGCCACCATGTCCATTTTGTTTTAGAAGGTAACCTTTTTTTTTTTTTTTTTTTTTTTTGGTTTTTCGAGACAGGGTTTCTCTGTGTAACCCTGGCTGTCCTAGAACTCACTCTGTAGACCGGGCTGGCCTCGAACTCAGAAATCTGCCTGCCTCTGCCTCCCAAGTGCTGGGATTAAAGACGTGCGCCACCACTGCCCGGCAGAAGGTGACTTTTAAAAAACATAAACAAGCCAGGCATAATTGCCACACCTGTAATATCCCAGCCTTCAGAAGCTGAGACAAGAAGGCGGTTGAGTGCTCAAGAACAGCCTGTGTTGCTATTAGGTGAGTGCCAGGCTAATCTGAGACATACCGTGAAAGCCTAACTCAAAAAGACAATAAAGGGGCTGGAGAGATGGCTCAGTGGTGAAGAGCACTGGCTGCTCTTACAGAGGACCCAGGTTCAATTCCCAGCATCTATAAGGCAGCTCACAATTGTCTGTAACTCCTGTTCCAGAAAATCTAATGCACTGTTCTGGCCTCCACGGGCAACAGGCACATACACACATATTTGATACACATATATGCATAAAGGTAGAACATTCATACACATATTAACCTTGAATTCCACCATTGCTCTCTGGTGCCCGCCTTGGGGAAGCAGGGTAGTTCAGAGTGACTTCTCATTAATTCAGGCAGGTCTCCAGGTCTCCGTACACACTCTTGTGGTTTAAGGACCATTCACCAAAGATAGAGCATCTTGCTCCTCTTGAGTAGCAGGCACTGAATATAAGTCCTGGTTGTCAGGCCCTCTTTGGAGAATTAGTCAGATGTGTCCCTGACTCTGATGAAGAGCAGTATCTAAACTTCATCTGGGCATCTAGGAGGACTCGCTTTGATGTGATAGGCTGTTGGCATACTCTTCTCAAATCTCAATTCCATCACAACGCTACTTATCTTGAATACCAAATGTTTACAGGCCAGCCTACAACATTTTTTTGTTTTTTTGTTTTTGTTTTTTTGTTTTGTTTTGTTTGTTTGTTTGTTTTGTTTTTTTGCACACAAGGTGAGTGTCATACATCTTACCCTGGCATCTAGTCCTTACTAGATATGCAAAGGTTGGGGTTTCCCCTCAAAAGAATAATAACTGATACAGCCATTTGTCTAGAGAGCCACTAATCAGTCACTGCCAAGAAGACACTCTGAGAAGACAGCCTTCATCATTGGCCAGCCTCATCTTTATGAGGACATCAGGTATACTTACACAAACTAAGATGGCTACCCAGATGCTCTGACACTATAAGGCCGCCATTGCTTGTGTGGTCTGTGTAGGCCATGCCTGTGATGGCAGTATAACAGTCAAGATACATCAGCCATTTCTGTCTTTGTTTCTTCTTCCGTTTGGGGATAAAGAGGGGTCTGAAGTGGTTGGATTTTATTATCTTTTGTTAAATTAATTAATGAAATTAATTTTAATTATATGCATTTACGAGGTTTCAATACATGAATAGGCTATGTATTGATCAAATCATGGTAGCTAGTGTTTCCTCTCTTTGTCTTTATGCATGGCGCCTTCAAGCTTCTCTCCGTCGCTTGTTTCTAAAATAATAGACTTTCATGTAGAATGCTAAGAGGATACACGGATCATGATCACTAGCGGATGAGGGAAGAGGGCATGGGAGGCTGAATATCGGGGATGCCCAAACATAGATAGAACTGATAACTTCTATGAATTCCACCATTAGTAAAGTTGATTAAATCAGAGGACATTAACAATAATAAGCCAGATGCAGAGTGGCAGGATTGTCCAACTGAGACAAGCAAGGTTCTAAGCCAGCAAGCCCCTACCCTGGCTGTATGTTCAAATCACCTGGGGAGCTTTTTAAAAACATCAAGGTTCTACCTCAGAAAGCCTGACTCGACAGTCTACCGTGGCACCCAGGCAGGATTTGTAAAGAGCAATGTTGAGATGTATTTTGCATACCATCAAATTCTCCGTTCTAAGTTGAATGGTGTTTTAGTAAGGACGTACCTGTGCCTCCATCATGATCGTCCAGCCTAGCTCCCACTGTTCCCTACAGAGTCCCCCCAAGGATGATGCATAGTTTTCTCACTTTTTAAAGATTTGTCTTAAATCATTTTAATTATGAGTACAGCTGCCCAATGAGGCTGGGGCGTCAGATGTCCGTGGAGTTGGAATTAATTATAGGCAGCGTAAGGTGCACCCCCAGGAACGGAATTCTGGTTCTCTGCAAGAGCATCCTTGTCTTCCTCTCTAAGTTATCCCTTCTGTTTCCATTTTTTACTCCCAGCGCCAAACAGCACTGTGATCCGTGTCTAATCTGCACACTGCAAGTACCCGTGTTTTCTAAAAGCTTCCCGGTGAGAGAGGGGGGTCTGGTGGGCAGTGTCTGGTGACAAGTGACCATTTTGGACACCAGAGAGCTGAGCTTCTTAATCTTGCCTCACAAACTTTAGTCATTTCTGTGAGACTATTTCCCTGTAAAGAAAGACCTCTAATTTTTATATCAAACATTCTTGGTGGAAATAAAATACTTTTTATGGCAACCAGCTTTACTAGAACATAATAAAAGATGTCAATATACCTACCCACACCCCTAGTAAAGGTGAAGTGTATATTTCTACACAGGCTTTAGGGATACAGAGCTCTTTTGTTCTGTGGTAAAAATTAAAAGCCTCAAGTGCTACCTTCAAAGTCAATTTTATTACCTTAAAAATTAATAAAAAACACATTTACCTCAGATTGAAAATCATGGTGATTACTGCACTATTGTCTTTGGATGTTCAAAATGCCCTCTGGGGGAGAGGGAGGGAAGATCCAAAGACACACCCAGTATTTTATTGTTATGTCACATAAACACGGACCCAAGAAGACATCACCACAGAGGTCCTGGGAAAGCAATCACTTACGAGTGACCATGGAGTGTTGATGTTCTTTTGCCTTTTGAGGCTTGCAGGGCCAGCAAGCACTTGTGAAAGGCTGAGCCCAGAGGAGCAAGAGTGAACTTGAAAGATTTCACAGAAACAACAGCCCCAGAGGTCTACAGACATGTGAGCAAACCACAGCCAGAGGCTGCCAGTGAGTCAGAGATTTCTCAACAAGAAATCCTCCTTCAGTCATTGGCCTGAGCAGCCAGCCGCAGCCAGCAGCTGCCATCCGCACTGCCAGGGCTTGGGGAGTGGTATGGGGTGCAGTTGGAACATGACCCCACCCAGACCACTCCCTAAAATTGTGAAGCTTTAAAACAGTTCCCCAAGCCAAGGAGGCGCCATTCAGGTTACACATAGAAATTCTTCAGCAACAAGGTTGTCAGCACTGGAGACATGGTTCTGAGGCAAAGTGGCCTTTGACTAGGAATAGGGGGGAAAATAACAACAATGAAGAATAACCCTAGATTTTAGCCAAGTCCAAATCGACACTCTGGCTTGGAACCCTCATCTTTATCCTCAGAGATGCTGAGGATAAACATTAAGCCATCCCACCATCATCACCAACACCACCTGTAATTATCAACCGGTAGTTTTTCTAAATTCTTCATCCATGGGAAAACTTCAAATGAGTTTGAAAGAAAAAAAAAATCTCCCGAGAAGACTGAATACATGCTGCAGCCTGCTCTCCCCTCTTCCAACTCACAGGGGAACAGAGAGAGAAGCTAGAAAACCTCAGAGAAGAAAAACTCCCAGGGCAAAGAGTGCTGTCAGCTGTAGACGTGAGGGAAAACTCTAAGGATAGAGAAAGACAACCTCTGCAGCCAGAAACAATGCAGGACACAAAACAGATATACTCAGATTAATGAGCCCAAAACAAGAAGGAGAGATCAGTTGTGTGGTGGGGAGTCTCCAAGGAGCTCTAGAGTCAACAAAAAACGACAGTGGGGATGGGGCATACAGAGTAGAAGGTTCTAGGTCACCTACCATCAGAGGTGGCTGAGACACTACAAAAAAGTGGTCTCACACACACACACACACACACACACACACACCCCGAGCAGTGCAGACAACAAGCCCCAGAGGCAGAGGCATTCACACCCTGAATCTGGCCTCGCCCAGAAGAAATAGAAGGCTTCTCGCCAGATCTCCTGACTCACACTGCCCAGCCCCACAGCTTCCCCTGCCTCACCACGAAAGATAACTCATTCTCAGTCCTCACGAGGCCTCTCGTACCAGAAGAAAACACAGAAGCAAAGACCACCAAGCATCTAGACCACTGTGACTGGGATACACCAGATGCTACAAAGACAAGAGCAACCCTGCTGGGCAGTGGTGGCCCACATCTTTAATCCCTGCACTCGAGGAGGCAGAGGCAGGTGGACCTCTGTGAGTTTGAGGCCAGCCTGGTCTACAGAGTGAATCCAGGACTGCCAGGGCTACCCAGGGAAACCCTATCTCAGAAAAACAAAGCAAAAACAGCAACAAAAACCCCATAAGAGTGACCCTTAAAACCAAAGTCATGAGAGACTCATTTAACAGATGGACACAACAAAACAAAGGCTCTAATCTTATAGTAACGGAGAAAAGTTCTCCCAGAGAAGGAGGAGGGAGGAGGGAGGAGGATGTGAACTTATGAGAGAGAATCTGAAAGGATTCCTAAAAGAAAGAAGAAAATGTTGTTGTGCTTTTGTTTTGTTTTGTTTTGTTTTGTTTTGTTTTGAGGGTGGGAAGGCAGGATCTCATGCAGCCCAGGCTAGCCTTGAACTCTCCAAGTCACTATGTGGTCAAGGACAACCCTAAATTTCAGACCCAGCCTCTGAAGTTCTACAATTATAGGCATGCACTACCGTGGCTAGCTTTAAATTGAATTTAAAAAAAAAAAGTGGAAAAAACAAAGCAAAACTTTGTGTTAAAAACTAAAGAGAATGCATTCAAAAGCTGTCTGGCTGGGGCTGGAGAGATGGCTCAGCGGTTAAGAGCACTGACTGCTCTTCCAGAGGTTCTGAGTTCAATTCCCAGCAGCCACATGGTGGCTCACAACCATCTATAATGGGATCTGATGCACTCTTCTAGTGTGTGTCTGAAGACAGCTACAGTGTACTCATATAAATAAAAATAAATAAATCTTTAAAAAAAAAAAAAAGCTGTCTGGCCAAATAGCGACTATCAGCAAAGACAGAGGACAGATAAAAACCGAATAAGTCTGGAGTCAGAGATGCAGTAACAGGAAAAATGTGTAAGTGGAGCTCACACCTCAGATTAGGCAGACCCAGGAATCCACCAAGGGCTGGAGAGATGGCCTAGTGGTTAGGAGTGTGTACTGCTCTTGCAAAGGACCCAAGTTCTGTCTCAGTACCCACTTCTGCTGGCTGTAGAGCTCTGAAGCACAAATCAGTAAAGCTGAAGATGGATCAACGCTTTGAGGAGAGAGCATGCCGGAGAAGCTTGAGAAGGCACTGACGATAAATAAGGTAGTGGACAAACTGGCTTTCAACCCATTGACCGGCTTGTGTTTCGTTTTGTGTTTTGTTTTGTTTTTGAGACAGGGCCCCACTCTGTAGCTCTGGCTTTCCTGGAACTCACTTTGTAGCCCCGGCTGTTTTTGAACTTGTGATCTTCCTGCCTCAGCAGCGTAAGCCCTAGGGACTAGGAAGTGTACCACCATGCCCATCTGAATGCCCATTTCGCACTGGTTAAACCGGCAAGCTTTGTGTTACTTATATTTGACCACAATGTAAAATTAAAACTATTTGTTTTGGCCGTGGCAGAAGCTCAATGTGGAGTAACTGGCCGAGCCTATGTTCAGTTCTCAGGACTGCAGGCGTGGGAGGGAGGGAGAGAGGGAGGGAGGGAAGGCGGGGGGGGGGGGGGGGGGGGGGGGGGGGGGGGGAGGGGTGGCTACATCCTCGACTAATGATTTTAATTTTTAGGCTCTGTACCTAGAAAACAGAAAGGGAACACACAAGATTTAGTCACCAGCATAAAAACCATCTTATCTACCCAAGGTGGGAAGTCAGATGTAGGACGGCAAGGTCTCATAGACTGAATATCAGACAGCATCCAAAGAGCTTCTAAGAACCCTTGCTAATGTGTCACATGCTCCCGATGTCAAGATGAGTTAGTAAAACAAAAATCAAGACGGAAGCCAGGATTAAAATTAAAAGGGTGCAGAAATAAATGATTTTCAAGGGGAAATAACCCTAAATGTTTTAATGCTTTTTAAAATTATGACTTCTGTTTTCTTTAAATTCTGATTTTTCCCTAATGAGAGCAGCTTTTATTCAAAGGGTAAAACTGCAATCGCTTGGAAAACCTGAAGAGATTAAATGAGGGGAAAAGCCCTGGACCTCATAAAGGAAAGGGTGAGAAAATCCATCCCGCTATCCCTGAGAGGACCTAGTGTGACCTAAAATGAGTCACCAGATAGAAGTCACGGAATATAAGGCAGAAGACCCTGAATATAGGAGAAGTCCAGATTCTTCCCACCTGAGAGATGGAAAGAGTTTCTCTAGAAGCCTCTAGAAGACAGTCAAAATTGAATGTTGAGGTCATGAAAGCCACATAAGGGGGCTACAGCGTCTCTGGAAGACCATAAAAGGACAGCTTTTGAGACATTGATCAGGGGAGAGCGATGCCGCAGCCAGGGACCCCAAGGAAGAGGCTCCTGTCTACCGAGCTGTGTGAACAGCAGAGCCTTTTCTCACTGCGCATGCGCTCCCGCATCAGCCCTGCAGGCTTGGCATGGCAACCACCCAGGGAGGTGAGTGCGCGCCACACACTCCTTGTAAATTGCAAGTTGTTCCTTTGTTGAAGAGAGAGGCTCGGGAGGGTTTCTAGAGTTTAAATTATATCCTGGTAAAATAAGGACCCTGACATGGCAAGATGCTATTTCCTGGGTCTGTTTACTGCTTTTATTTTTCTCTTCCCTCTGACTTTAGAATTTACTAAGCATCTCAGATGTACATTGGATCCATCCCTAGACAGCTATAGCTATCATCTGTTGCTTTTAAGGTGTGCTGAAGAGAGGGAAAGCTTTCATTTTAAAATGCGAACGCTTCTAAGATGTGAAAGCATCACCGAGTGTGTTGCTACGCCTGTAATTCTTGTACCACGTCAGTGAAGGCAGGAAAATCAGGATTTCAAGGTCATTCTCTACTGCGTATTGCATTCAGGGATAGCCTGGGCCGTATGAGCCTCTATCTAAAATAAGTAAGTAAATAAATAAATAACTTTTCTTGCATTTAAAAGCATCATCAGAGTTGGGGATTTAGGTCAGTGATAGAGTGTTTGCTTAGCAAGCATGAGGCCCTGGGTTCGGTCCTCAGTTCTAGAAGAAAAAAACCCAAACAAACAAACAAAACAAGGTAATTGGCACACACAATCTTACTGGGAAATATTGGCGCAGGCCTTTAATCCCAGCACTCAGGAGGCAGAGGACACAGATCTCTGTGAGTTTGAGGCCAACCTGGTCTACATAGTGAGTTCCAGGACAGGCAGAAAACACTGAAACACTGTTTCAAAAAAAAAAAAAACCAAACAAACAAATAAGTAAGTAAATAAGTAAATAAATGCATCATCAGACTCCAAACAGTGAATAGGAATAAACTTTATGATTCTAAAAATGATGCTAGTGATTTAAAATTGTGAAACTAAATCCACAGGAAGACACTGAACCGTACAGATTCGTCATCTCCACAAACACAGAGCATCCATGTGCTTTGAACCAGGCATTGTTCTAGTCACTAAGAATGGGTAGCTTCTGAGCCGTGCTTAAGAGCAGAGGTATCTGGCAAAAAAAAGAGACAATCCTTGTCTACACCTGCAAGCATGGCCATAGTAAGACACACCAGGCAGCGGGTACACTCAGTAGAGGTGAAGGCATCTTTCCATTGAGGCCCAGAGACTGAACTCACCATGGTGGCATGAGACGGGTGTGTGTAGAAAGATGGATTTTCTGCTGGCAAAGCCATGAAAGGAGAGCAATAAAGGCAGGAAAGAGAAATATGAGTCAAGGCAAGAGAAGGGAGACTCCTTCCGGATTAGAGTACAGTTCCTGGGTCTTCTCTACTCTAGACTTAGCTAGCCTGGAGTCTCTAGCAGTGGGGCCATTTTAAACAAAGCCTTAGAAGACAAAGAGGGTGGTGCAGGCAGCGACCATGCAGAGGTAGAGAAAGGAAGCGAGTCTGGCTTCTTGGTTCCTTCACTTGGGTTGCATCTCAGCCTATCCTAGCTAGGTTGTCCTGCCTTTTTTGGACAGCCCTGAGACTAGGTAGTCAGAAAGAGACAGATGTTTGGTACAATTGAATCTCATATGAACATTTTCAAACTAAGTATAAAGGAAGCACCAGTCCTCTGATTGCAGACCAGACACCCACGGCAGCCACAATCAAATGAAGGGCAACAGCGAGCTTGCTTGGATGGCTGCAGACAGAAGCTGCCAGTCATCCTGTGAGATTAGTGTGGATCCCTGTGTAGCTACAGCTAGAATGGAGACCATCACAGCCTTGTAATTTTCTGAGACATTTGCCAAACCCTCAACAATGAACCATGGTTAACCACAGCAAGGACCACAGGGGAGGTAATGGGACCAGATTCTGGCTCTGACTCAGCCTTGAGGGAATGTTTCTCCCTCTAGAAAATCCCTAATGACACAGTAACTTCTGCTACATCTTCCATGGATGGCCAAAGCCTGATGCACCTCAGAGCCACCGATCTCTGGCCATGCCAGAATAAGTGTGCAGAAGAAAGGACAATGGGAATAATGCCTTGTAAAATGCTATGAAATCCTCTGGAATCAATTTGTTCACAGCCATCTAATAGATCATTGTGCAGAATGAAGACGCTCTATCTGCAATGTCCAGGGAAACCTTCTGCAATATGGTACCAGTGGGAAAAGAAAGTTACTGAACAGACAGCCAGATCTTACATGTTTAAAGAAAATATACATGCCTAATTGCAAATACATGGAAGTCTCTGGAATGAGTTAAAAGATGCTATCATTTCTAGGGATAGGACGAATAGAGAGTTTTATTTGTACCTGACCCCCTTCTGTGCTACTTTTACAGTTTCAAAGGTGCTTAAAATTCTTCTAATGTATGTGATGGTCAAGGCCAAGAAAAATAATGATAAATATAGCATCTCTATGCTAAGCAAATGAAATAAAAACCACCCCCAAGCTTAGGTTTCTCTAGACTAATGCATTTCTTTATTAGTAAGGGACTTTAGTCAGTTCTGCTACAGTGTTACTTAAAAATAAGATTGTCATTTTTGTTCCTGTTTAAAAGAACTGCAGGGACAAAAATAGGGAAGAGACTGAAAGAAAGAGGCTCCAGTGACAGGTGCAATTTGAGATCCATCTCAAGGGAAGGCTCTAAGGCCTGACACTATTACTGATGCTATTGTGTGCTTATAGACAACCTAGCATGGCTGCCCTCTGAGAGGCCCTACCAGTAGCTGACCGAGACAGATGCAGATACTTACCCACAACCACTGGACTGAGGCTGGGGACCCCTGTGGTTGAATTAAGGAAAGGCTGAAAGAAGCTGAGGAGGAGGGTGACCCCATAGGAAGACCAGCAGCTTCAGCTAACTCAGACCCCTGAGATCTCTCAGACACTGAGCCACCAACCAGGCAGCATACACATGCTGGCCTGAGGCCCCCAACACATATACAGCAGGGGACTGCCTGGTCTAGCCTCAGTAGAAGAAGATGCACTTAACCCTCGAGAGTCTCTCCCATGGAGAGACTCTCTTCCATGGAGTGGGGAGACCTGGGGGAGGGGACATCCTCTTGGAGATGGGGGAGAAGGAATTGGATGAGGAACCATAGGAGGGGAACGAGGAGGGGGACAACAACTGGACTGTAAAAGTATAAAAGTAATTAAAAATAAAACTGTTTTGTATTATTTTTAATTATGTTTATGTCTTTATGTAGGTGTGTGCAGGTGAGGGCAGGGGCCCTTAGAGGCCAAAGGTGGAATTCTTTTAGAGCTTCTCGAAAGCTGTTGTAAGTTTCCTGGTGCGGTAGTGGGACTGAGCTAGAGTCCTCTTAACTGCTGCCTCTCTGGCCTCCTCTGTCATGCTCATTTTCTGTTCTGTGGAGCTCAGACTTTAGAGGGAACAAATAATAATAAAAGTCAGACATGGCTACTCATGCATGAAGTCCCTGCACTTAAGAGATGGAAGCAAGAGGGTCAGGCACTCGGGCCCAGCCTCAGCGACATCTAAGGAGGAAGCCAATCTGGGATACATGAGACGGTGTCTCAAGAACCAAAACAAAATAAAACTAACGATATGCATATGTGCAAATTAGATGCATAGAGTGAGACATAAACATGCTAAATGCTGACCAAGTACAGCGAACCACGATTAACACTCAGAAACCCTTGTGGGAGTCACCTAACAATCCCTTCCCTCATTGTCTGGAAACAGCAGCCCTCATCTGTACGGGATGTTGAATGGTTTCTATCAAAGCACACCCATCTCCAGGCTGCCAAAGGTGTGCTCTACCCTGGCTGACCCTATGCAGATGGAAAGAGCTACAGGCACCAAACTGGGGGAGGGCAGAACTCTCTGATAGGCAAGAAACAAGCCCAGAGGAAAGGAAGATGCAGAAAACAAAGCAAAACCCCTATTGCACACGAGATCAAGTTTTTGATGACTTTGGGGGGGGGGATGGGGCAGACGCAATGGCAAAAAAAAAAAAAAAATGCCACCAGAAAACAATATAACAACCAGAAATGATGCTAACGTTCAACAGCTCTTCCCTAATTGGCTGGGTATGAGAGATTCAACCACTCAGGGCCCAGCTGGTCAGTCTTAGAGTCTCGCTTTAGAACTCCAAGGAGAAGGAAGACGCCTTGTATTAGTTACATTCTTGTTGCCAGAATAAAGCATCATCACCATGGCAATTTATAAAGGGGGACGGGGAGTGGGGGGGGGGCGCGCTTACTTGGTCTTATTGTTCCAGAGGGATAGGAGTCCACAAAGGTGGGGGCATGGGTGAAATGGGCGTAACAGTCTGAGCAAGAAGGAAAATCTCATATCTTCAAACCCAAGCAAGAGGCGGGGGAAAGAAAGCTACCTGGAATTGATGTAGGTTTTTAAACTCTCAAAAACTGCTTCGGGTTCCATACTTTCACTGAGTCCATCTAATTCCTGGACCCACCAAGCTTAAAACTGAAAGCACCCTCTCAGCCTTCCCGTGTGTATGATCAATAAATCTAATGTCTTCGTCCACTTCAGATCGCTATCACAAACTCTCTGAGGCTGAGATTTTTTTGAAGAAAAGAGGTTTCTCACAGTTTTGAAAGCTGATTGTCCATGATTGGCAGGCTCGTCTGGTCAGCCTCTGAGGAGGGTCTCCTAGCTGTGGACAGATGGCATCACAGGGCAAGAGAAAGATCACATAGCAAAAGAAGAAGTAAGAGACATGGAGGAGCCGGGTGGTGGTGGCACATGCCTTTAATCCCAGCACTTTGGAGGCAGAGACAAGTGGATTTCTGAGTTCGAGGTCAGCCTGGTCTACAAAGTGAGTTCCAGGACAGCCAGGGCTACACAGAGAAAGCCTGTCTCGAAAAAAAAAAAACAAAAAAACAAAAAAGAAGAAGAAGAAAAAAAAGAAAAAAGGAAGGAAGGAAGAAAGAAAAAGAAAAAAGAAAAAGAAAAAGAAAAAAGAAAAAACCAAAAAAAAAAAGAAAAAAAGAAAAAGAAAAAAGAAAAAAACCAAAGAGAGAGAGAGAGACCAGGACCTCACCCTTTACCACTGAATCTCACCTCCCAGCTGCCACCACCTTTCAGCGCTATGACATTGGGGACCTAACGTAAGTGTGGTGATATTCTAACGTAATATAACGATCACGTTTTTGCAGAGACAAAACAGTATCCAAACAAGAGCAGCTGGGCTTTCTCGATGTTTCTCTTCCTTGAAACCAAAGAGCTCTTAATTAATTATTGTCGCCATTGTCTCATCGAGGGCTTAACCGCCATTCCAGGATCGGGAATTTCGGTCACATTCAAGATCCAAGTTTTATATTCTTATTCTGAATGTCATTGCTAAGTAGGAAATCCTATTTATTCTTCAGGAAAAGGAGGTTCAGGAATCTGTTATATGGAAATACAATTCATCTGCAGCCAAGTCTAGAGAAAAAAAAAATAATTTCCAAGAACTTTTCTGTCAAAAAAAAAAAAAAAAGGAGTCTCTATTGTACTTCAAAGGCAAGCAGATTCATCTGCAAAATCAACTAGAGGAAGGAAGGTGGGTTGGCCTCTGTCCTGATGATGTCGTCGTGCTAGGTACCAGCCTCTCTCGGATGCTTCAGATTGTCCGCTTGCTGGGTTTAGCACTGCATTGTTGCTTAGTTCTCATCCAATAATCTCAGCAACTGAATTATTCTTTTAAAATATAGTGTCTCCCTATGTAGCCTTGGCTGTCCTGGAACTCACTCTGTAAACCAGACTAGCCTTGAACTCAGAGATCCACCTGCCTCTGCCTCCCGAATGCTGGGATTAATAGGCGTGTGCCACCACCATGCCTGACCCATGCTGTAGAATGTAACAAAAAAACATCAGATTTACAGAAGTAGAGAGCAAAGCTGTCCTTTCAATCACTGAGAGAGGGGAGAGGACACAGGAGGCACAGGCCAAAGGGTCCAAAGTACAGCATAGTCTGAAGGCGAGTTGATTTAGCAGCCCTGTCACACAGAAAAGGCGATTGTGAGGCAGCAGGTATGGTGATCTGCAGTGACTCTTTATCCCACAGCATTATGTTATAAACCTCAAATATAGGCAATACAACTTATGTAAGCTTAAAAGGAAATTTTAATAATATTTATTTAAAAGAAAAATTGTAAGAGTCTTTTGAGAAATTATGAAGATCAAGCGATCAAGCTTGGTGGGAGATGAAGCTTTAGTCCCAGCTACTTGACAGACAGGTGGCAGCATACTCTCGGTTGGGCCAACAGTTCAGAAGAGAGAGAGAGAGAGAGAGAGAGAGAGAGAGAGAGAGAGCAGTGGGGGTTGGATATAGCACAGAAGCTCTGCTTTCTTAGTGAGATGGAGAAGGAAATCTCCCGAACACCAGAGGGGAAAGCAGCCCAGGCTAAAATGAGCTCAGCTCCTATAACGGGAGTGAATGCAGAAGTGTGCAGTGCTTCTGCAGAGGGGGAAAGCGACGCCAAGCAAAGCTGGCAGCTGGGTATTCCTCCGTGGCCAGGCCGGGATTCTACACACATCCCATTCACAAATTCTATTATCACAGGCAGCAAAGGATGATGAGAGAGAGGGAAGGGTAGAGAAAGAATATGCAATTCAGGTAACAACTCCCAAGAGGAATACATCCTGGGTCAAGCTGGGCATCTTAGACAGGGCTCCTTCGAGTCTAGAAGGTGCTGAGATCACAGAGCCTCTGAGCCCTCACTGGCAAGTGAGGAATTGCATAGTGGGCATCTGGGGTCCTCTTGAGACTGAAGTTTACAGGGGTTTCTCACACTGAGACTCAGGTTTTACAAGTTAAGAAGGAAGAGAGGTGGGGTGAGATTGAGTTTTCAGTCTGATGGGAAGTGCTAATATAGAAGCTGGAAGAAACTAGAGTTGATCTGCTTCTTCCTTTGTGTTGAAAAAAAAAAAGGCATGAGGATAGGGCAGGAAAGACAGCTCTTTTAGCCTGCAAATGTGTCAACTAAATAAACCCCTTTTCTTTATAAAAGTAGCCTGCCTTTGGTATTTCATTATACTAATGCAAAATGAATTGGCACAGAATGATTTTGTAGTCCCTAAAAGACCAAAAGTCCAACAGAAATGCAAAGAACATTAACCATCGAGTTCGAAAAGCCTCAATAAGAATTTTTTTAAGATGAAAATGAAAACACAGCAGCCCTAATTTCAGTTTTATATCTCAGCGATGTTTTTTAAAAGGTTGGTAAAACCTAGAGTTAGTATTAAAGTACGGGGGTGGGAAATAGTCTGGAGGATAATTAGTAAAGGCCTGTAAAGTTTTAAATGCATGTATTCTTTAAGGCAACAAACTTTTAGGAATGTTTCCTATAGAGGCAGATGCGCACACAGTCACAGACACAGATGTTCACAGCAGAATTGTTCATAATAGCAAAAGGCTGGGGGCAAACTCAATATCCTTCAATCAGGGATTGATTGAATAATTATAGGTTCCTGGTATAAAAGAACACCAGGCAGCCACTCCTAAAGGATGCAGTGTCTACACACGTGCCTGTGAAGCCATCTCCAAGATCCTTGATGGGGCGGGAGGGTGTCGAGGATGACAGGATTTGATGCAGAGGAGTTCTTTAAAAGGCTACAAACTTGCTCTTGGAGAAAACCAGAGGAAGTGTGCAGTCACAGTGGAGATCTGGTTAAAGAGGAAAACTACTCGCCTCACCCACTCAATTTTCCGCTGTATTTTTACATCAGTGTGTTCGCGCACACGTGTGTGTGTGTGTGTGTGTGCGCGCGTGCGCGCGCGCGCGCGCGCGCGCGCGCGATGCGTTCCCGCAGAGGTCAAAGGATAACTTTCCTGCAATGGTTCTGTCCTTCCACCGTGTGGGTTCAGGGAATCAGCTAAGATTGTCAGGCTTGTCTACACTGTGTCTTTACCCACAAAGCCAGCAGTCAGCCTTCAAATTACCATTTTAATAACAAGCCAATTGGACAGAAGATATGGCTCAGTGATTAAGAGCACTTGCTGCTTTTGCAGAGGACATGGGTTCAAATCCCAGCACCTAAATAGTGGCTCACAACCAATTTCAAGTTCAGCTCTAGGGGATCCAGTGCCCTCTTCTGACCTCCCATGGCACCAGGCATTCACCTGATGCACAGACATACGTGCAGGCAAAACACGTATACACATACGTTGAAAGAAATTAATCTAAAAGAAAAAATAACTAATTAAATATTTGATAAACATTAAGTTAGGATTGCAGAGGTCGGCGGTATTTTAGATTCTACGCCCCTTTCAAGCAATGACAGCGCTTGGGAAATCAAATGACGTGGGTTCACCAGGGGGGAACGAGACCAGGGAAATGTATCTAACAAAATAAAATTGATAGCATATGATAAACAGCAGATAGAGCGATGGCGCGGAGCCGCCCTCTGTGCCCACTCTGGAAAGCAGCGTGCCACGACTCCAGGGTCCATGCAGGATCCTCGGAGCCGTTTCTCCTCCCAACCCACGTGAGTCCCCAAGGTGTCCCTGATGGTGAAGCGAGTGCGTCCTGTGAGCTGGTTTGGTGCAGGGTGCAGCCGCTGGGACTCCCGATGCACAAGCAGGCTTTGCGGTGGCCGCCCCGCCCTCCCCATCCCGCCCGGGTCAGGCTCTTTCCCGAGGCCACAGTGCGACCCAGCGGGCCGCGGGGAAACTGCGCCCGCCACCGGGGAAACCCGAACAGAGAGCCCCATGTCTGCCAAATCAATGTTGTCAGACCTGATTTTCTTTCTTGCTCTCTCACATGTGATGAAAACGAAAGTTCTGAAATGTTCTGGTGACTTGGGGGTTTCTGATTTCCAGTTTTCACACTCTTGATAGTTTGGGAGCCCAAGGAAGGGACCCTGGCTTTCCTCTCAAGGGTGATTCTTACAATCATGCAGAATCTATTTATAATCGTGCAAACAGACTCAACCTAAAGCTGCCTGCTTCTACCTGTAGCCCCTTGCCCCTTGTCCAGACAGAAGCGTCCCTGGGTTGAGGAAACAGAAAACAGAAGTAATGTGTCACCCGCAGCGCTCACACTCCGATTTTACATTTATTGTTGAATGAACATTAAGTGGCTAACGCTGTGTATAGAAAGCTGCGCCCTTGTCCAATGTAACAGTGATGTGCGCAATGGATGCCCACCATTGGTTAGTTTTGTTCCTATTATATAATTATATGTTGTATATAATATAATTATAATATATTATACAGACACATAATATCTATAATTATATAAATATTTATGTATTATAAATATAAAATTATAATAATATATTATATAAAATATAAGTAACATATAATAGATCATAGAGTGAGAACATATTTTACAAGGGAACATACCCTCAGAAAGTTAAGATTCCATTCGAGGTGTTGGTGGCCAGCTTGAAAATATAAATAGCAAATTAAAAAAAAATGAGTAGGGGGAAATACCTGTACATACAGACAGATGCATTTGGTTACAGGGACACTTTAAACACTTGAAGTAAGTTACCAATTTGAAACACTGCTTTCTTTCCCTCCCTTTTGTTTAACCGCATGTTGTTGGTCTTGAATTCACTCTACAACCCAGACAGGCGAACCTGCCCCACATCTCCTGAGTGCTAGAATTACAAATGTGTGACACTTATTTATTTATTTATTTATTTATTTATTTATTTATTTAAATGTGAATGTTCCTACGTGAATTTCTGTGTGCTGTGTGCACTCAGGAGCCTGCAGAGTTCTGAAGAAAGCATCGGATCCTGTGGAGCTGAACTGACAGTTAGTTGTAAGCCGGTGTGGGTGTTGGGAACTGAACCAGGTTCTGCAAGAGCAGTGAGTGTTCTAACCACTAAGCTATCTCTCTGGCCTCTCATTTTTTAAATTTTTTTTAAAATAATTTATTCATTTTTATTTTATGTACATTAATGATTTGACTGCACATGTGTCTGTGCGAGGTTGTTGGATACCCTGGAACTGGAGTTACAGACAGAGAGCCTCCTATGTTGGGAATTGAACCAAAGTCCTCTGGAGGAGCAGCCAGTGCTCTTAACCACTGAGTCATCTCTCCATCCCCTTATTATTTTTTTGACTGTGTGTGTGTGTGTGTGTGTGTGTGTGTATGAGTGGAGGTGCCCTTGGAGGCCGGAAGACATCTGGTTACATGCTCTGAGCTGCTGAATCAGCTCTCCAGCCCCCTTAAGAAGTATTTCCTAAGGTTTACCACTTTTATTTACATGGGTTTTTTCCCCCTAATTTGTGTATAAGGCTGTAATTTAATCCTAACCATAATTACATAAATTTAAAGTTTAAAGAATTTAATTTAATTGCCCCATAGTGCAGATCTGTGACCTCTGACATAGTCACTAGCTATATTGATCAGTTACAGCTGTGTTAATCAATTACTAAATTAATTTACAGCAGCCTACAAGGCCTGCTGTGGAAAGCCACATCCTGCTTCAACCCGTAAAGGCCTGGCTACCAAGAGCACCGGTCTAGCCTCTGGCTAGCTTAAGTGAGAAACTTATCTTTATTTAAAAAAAAAGATTTATTTATTTATTTATTTATTTATATGAGTACACTGTAGCTGTCTTCAGGCACACCAGAAGAGGGCATTGGATCCCATTACAGATGGTTGTGAGCCACCATGTGGTTGCTGGGAATTGAACTCAGAACCTCTGGAAGAGCAATCAGCGCTCTTAACCACTGAGCCATCTCTCCAGCCCAAGTGAGAAACTTATGACAGAACATTCTAGATCGTCCAAGTCTCTGACCTGGGGAGTGATTGTTGAGACACACACTCTAGGCTGAGCTTTTAGGTAGAATTCCAAGGCCACAGCAGGAGACTGGCTGGACAATGAGAAGCTCTGAGCCAAATCTGCCACCACACGTGCCCAGGTGAAACATGGCCATCTCTGCTGCAGCCTGGGGGCTGCTCTGGAGAGAGCCCTCCCTGCAGCCCAGCTTCTGGTGTGACAGGCTTCCTTGGCCTAGAACAGTCACTGTAATCTTCACCTCACCCTTGTATTCGCTGTCTTCTGAGTCTGTCAGTTTCGCAACTCTTCTCCCCCGGCCTTGATACTTGTCATGAGATAGATAGAGTCCCCACTTGGATGATCCAAGGTGGTCTCATCCCAAATCCCCATTTCCATTTGCAGTGATGGTTTCCAAATAAGGTCGCATCCGAAGGTCAGGGATTACTGTTAGTGTTCCTTCTAGAGCCCACTGTTCAACACGCCACAGCAAGTGTGGGAAATGCCAAGCCAAACAAAGTAAACTGATTTCTTTGCTGCAGGATTTTGAGACCGTTGGCCTATTGGATGAGCCTTATGGATATCGAAGTGCGAGCTATGCTGTGCAGAAATCCCCAAATCCACCCAGCTACACATTCCCCCTTATACACATGTGCAAATGGTTTAAAAATAAATATTTTAAATGCTTCAGTAACCCCAGCTAAACTCAGTGAGTCTCATGTGATAGATGGAGAGAGCTGAATCCAAGTGTGAACCTCTGACATCTACATGTAATTCATGGGGCACGTGCCCAATCTCTCTCTCTCTCTCTCTCTCTCTCTCTCTCTCTCTCTCTCACACACACACACACACACACACACACTGATTCACACCTCACCAATCCCTCTCACAAACACACATATACACAATAAATAAATAATTCATTCAGGGGAGGCATACACAAGTGTGCCAAAAGATGGAGTTAGACCCCTTAGATTCAGAGTTACAGGTGAGCCTTCTACATGACACAGTCATAAAAATAAAAAAAATAAATAAATTCAGTGGGTCAAGGAGGACTGGAATATTCTGAGAGAACATGTAAAAATATACTATACATATGAAGTTGTCAAAAAGTAAGAATACTTTTAATTTTATGTACATGAGTGCTGTGCTGCATGTACACTTACGTGCCAGAAGAGAGCACCAGATCCCTTTATAAATGGCTATGAGCCACCATGTGGGTGCTGGGAATTGAACTCAGGATCTCTGGAAGAGCAGACTGCTCTTCACCGCTGAGCCATCTTTCCAGCCCCACATAGGAATATTTTTAAATGAGTGTTTGTTGCTTCTTCAGTTATTCTGATCACTCCCTGGTTATTTGTTACTGATTGAGCTAATGTTGAAAACACGAAGCAGACTATATATCACAGAAAACTATAGCTGCAATTTGTTATTAACTGGTCTTGTTCATACGCCTCAGAGTACCTGAGGTGTGACTAACAAATATCATTACCCTAACCATCCTTTGAAGACTTCAGGTTTGGGAGAGAGAAACTATAGATGAGCCTGGGATATCTTGTTGGACCTGAAAGCAAAGAAATGTTTAGAGACCATCAGGAAAAGTCAAAAAGTTGTAGGCTCTAGCTATCCAGACCTGGATCAATGGGAGAGGCGTATGTTAGTTATAATATAATAATGATAGCAATGGATTACAACACTCTGATTGTCTTTATAAAAAAAAGAAAACAATACTCAGTGGTAACACTCAAAGAGAAGCAAATGAACATTATTTATTTATTTAACTTCTACAAACCATAACCATGTAACCCAGACCTGCCTTCGCTCTTAATCGTCCTCCTTCCTCAGCCTTCCAAGTGTTGAGATTACAGGCATGCGACCCCCATAACCAGCAAAGAGACAGTCTTAGATATCAACTAGTAGATACGGAACGATGAGCTAGACACAGCATTTATGTTCTTCCAGTGTTCCAAGTTTAGATCACAGCACAAACTGATCAAGCAGCTCCAGCTCCAGGGGGTCTGACTCCCTCTTCTGGCTTCCTCCGGTCTGCACACAACTGCACACACACACACACACACACACACACACACACACACACACTTAATTCAATGTAACTTTTTTAAATTCTTAAGACATTTATGAGAAAATTCAGCAAAGCTTATGTCTTAGTTACAGTTTTATTGCTACAAAGAGACACCATGACCACAGCAACTTGTATAAAGGAAAACATTTTTTTAAAGATTTATTTATTTATTATATGTAAGTGCACTGTAGCTGTCTTCAGACACTCCAGAAGAGGGCATCAGATCTTGTTATGGAAGGTTGTGAGTCACCATGTGGTTGCTGGGATTTGAACTCAGGCCCTTTGGAACATCAGTCAGTGCTCTTAACCACTGAGCCATCTCTCCAGCCCAGGAAAACATCTAATTGGTGCTGGCTTGCAGTTTCAGAAGTTCAGTCTATTATCATCATGGCAGAAAGCATGGCAGCATGCAAGCAGACATGGTGCTGGAGGAGCCAAGAGTTCTACATCTTGATCCACAGGCAGCCAAGTCATTATGTTCAATAATGGGCAGAGCTTTAGCCTAGGAACCCTCAAAGCCTGCCTACACAGTATCACACTTCCTCCAACAAGGTGACACTCTAATAAGGCCACACCTCCTAGTAGTGTCACTCCCTATGGCCAAACATTCAAACACATGAATCTATGGGGGGGCCAAACCTATTCAAACCAACACAGCTTATATACCAGAATTATTGCTAACTTTGTTGGGTGTGACCATGCTACTGTGATTCTGCAGGATGAGATCATTCATTAGTTTTAAGAGATGATAACAGCCAGATGGTGGTGGTACACATCTTTAATCTCAGGAAGCAAAGGCAGGTGGATATCTGAATTCCAGGCCAGCCTGGTCTACAGAGGGATGGCCAGACATACAAAGAGAACCTCAAAACACAAACAGAGAGAGAGGGACAGACAGACAGACAGACACAGAGACATAGATATAGACAGAAGGAAACAGAGAGGCAGAGTGAGGGCTAAATACCACAACAGCTACAGTTTTCAATTAGTAATGATTGGTAAGCTAGGCAAAGAATATTATTGTGGTGGGGTCCTAAGTGTCCCCCAAGTCTAAGCACTATTGGAAAGTGGATATTGGAGAGTGGAATCTCCTTTAGGAGATGGTCTTCAGGATGTTGTTGACGTGCCCTCAGAGGGAGAGTGGGACCCTAGCCCTTCCTCTTCCTTCCTTTGCTTTCTGTGTCCCAAGCACATAGCACATGCTTTGGTTCCAGCACAGGCTCCCACCGTGACATACTGCCCACCCTGAAGGCCCAGAAGCAACAGGATTAATCAACCATGACTGAAAACCCCCCAAACTGTGAGCGCAGGGAGACTTTTGCTCTCTCTAGGCTGACTTCTAGGGGGGTTGTGGCAGTTCTGGAATGCTCCCTGGCACGGTGTTAATTGTGTCATCCTTTTGGCTCCTACAGGCTTGAGACTTTCCAGTTACAACATTGGCATTAACACAAATCTGGTCTCTACACTTCTTCATGCATGCTCCTAGGTGGCAAGGTACCCTTCCTGTTTTTCAGATCAGCCTTTCTTCCACAGGTCTTCTATGTGGCTCTTTCAAAACCCTTGAAGCGGATCCCACACCTGTCCTCATCTCTACTACCCAAAGTAGACAGGACCGCCCTCTTCCCAGAGCCCTTTGCTGCCGGGAGCATCATCCTCTGTGACCATCGCAGGGCGCACCATCTGATATGATACCTCACATAGTTGTCTTTGGGTCATGAGTATGTGCAGCCGGGAGATCCGACTATGTTTCTTTGTAACTTAAAGATGAGTCATTCTTTTGCTCTCCAGAGAAAAAGATAGCGCATGGTGCCTGGCTGCTTGATGTACTGAAAGGTCATGGAGCCCAGCCTCCTGGGCTAGCATCCTCAGAGGATTCAGGCAATGTCTTTGGACAATTTCAATGGCCAGGGGTGCTAGGAATGTTGCTGGACCAAACCCTGACAGCCTTGAGTGAAGCACAGTTGTGTGTGCCTGTGATCATGTACAGAGAAGAACTAGTAAGCCTGTTTTGGAAAAATTAAAACTTGGAATCGTACCATCTTGGGGCTTCGTTTTCCTCATCTGTTAAAGGAAGTGATGAGAGGTGTTTGTTTGCATTAAGATCTAATTGTTATCATTTGAGTCCCTGTTTCCCTAGACATATCATAGAAGGAGTAAGTTCTTCCCACAACCAGTCTTCCGATTCTCAGATGGTTGAACCGTGAGGTAGAACCCTAAGCTTGTCCCCCTGCCACAAAACAGGACCCAGCCCACCATCACATCTGGCCCAGGCTCACCTTCCTTCTGGGAGGGGGAAAATGTGTTCGTTGGTAACTTGGAAGCAAAATTAATTCCATATGTCTTTGGCAGGCTGTGCAAAGACAGCATCAAAGGAGGACACTGGGTGGAATTTGCTTACCCACTTCCTGCACCCTCTGTAGCAGTTGTACTGGCTGCAGGACCTCTCGGGAGAGTCTGCCAGGGCAAAAAGAAAGGGGCAGACATCGTAGAGGAAACCGGCAAATCTATTCAGGGTGTGGCCAGGATGGAAAAGAAGATTAAAGGTATTAGTGGTCCGTAGCAAATAGAGAAGAAAGAGCATGCCGGGATAACAGTCCCGGGGCCGGGATGCAGCTCCATGAGGTATTCCTAGAAATGGCACACTAGAGCCAGATGCCCTGAGCAACAGGCACCTTCTGTTCTGCTTATTTTTATAATACACAACAGTACAAAAATATTTAAGTTACATCCTTTCCTGGTTCGCCAGCAACGCAAAAAAGCAAGCCCACCTACCTTTTCGTGACCTGTGCAAGCACAAAGGGGAAAGTACAAAATGCCCATTTAAAGAAAAGAACCAGATGCATTGGCAATTCCAACCTTCATAATGAAGACCTAAAGTCCCAAGAGCCCTGTTTGCACATTTAGAAATAAATCCGATTAGTACTCGTGGATTATTCCACAAATTTGTTGCCGCCAGTATATTAGTAAAAATGGGAGGATGTTTTACTTTAAAGAGACAATCAGGGGTGAGTGAGGAAGACATACCACAGGGGAAGTCAAAAGAAAACTTGTTCCTCCAGATGCTCACTGGGAGCTGTGTTTACATAACTGATTTTGTTTATTATTTTTTTCCTTCCTGGGCATTTCACATCTGTATTTTTAAGCATTGCCCCCCCCCCTTAGTGTTGTGGCTTATTCGCCAGAGAAGACTGTTCAGACAAGGATTCAAACCAATAGAAAGTATTAGGAAGCCAGTAACTACACTGAGTGTTTAGGATCCCAGTGTAGCACCAAGTCTTTCTCGGGGTGAGCTTTTAAACACACACACACACACACACTCATTCTGAGTTGGCATGCTTCAGTTAGCCAGAAGCAGAGCTACAAAAGCCAAAAGGCAAGGTTAGTACATTTAGGGACTTTCTCAGAACTCTGGATCTTGCTAAATTAGGTCTTTGTTTTAGCTTTGGCAGATGGTGTTGACAATATGCTGTTTTGCAGCCCAAATGGTACTTCCATCGTGGAGGCAGTTGGACTAAGGTCTGGAGCCCTGTTGCATTAGCTTATAGGAGATGTATAATAAGTATTTACTAAAGGAAGATCACAATTGCTTTGCATTTGTAATATGATTTGTAAAGGACACAGTATGACCAGTCATTTAATCACTCCCATCTTCCTTTATAATTCTCAGAAGATAGAGAAGCTCACACTATATAGAGCTGGTTGGTGTGGTACTGACTCCTAGCCCAGGCTGACCTTAAACTCATGGCAATCCTCCTGCCTCACCAACTCCTGGGATTACAGAAATACACTGCCATGTTCAGCTCCATGGTATCTTGGGTATCATAAATATGTGTACATATACACACATTTATATACATTTAATACATGTGTGTGTGTGTGTGTGTGTGTGTTGAAGTCCCACAGGCTGACATGTGGAAAAGCTCTTGATATGAATGTATCTATTTTGCTTGCAGAAAACATACTACCTTCTCATTACATCCAATCTGGGGTTCTATTTACTTGATTTTCTTGGTAAGCTAGGGCTAAAATAATGTCATCAAAATAGCAAAATCGTGTCCTCCCCTTTCCAGGGATCCAAGTCACATTCTTCTTGCCCCTAACATCAAATAATAGTATGGTGGGTGTCCCACCACCTCACAATCCTAAGGAGATGGCCTCTGGTGCTTCCTTATCCTGATTCTCCAAACCAGAGCCCAGCAGGCTCTCCTGCACTCATTTCCCTTCACTTTGCTCTTATTACAGACCACTTAAAATAATCTTAATATAATAATAGGAGTCTTAATAGCAGCAGGGTGGTTAGCTCTCAAAGGAGCTTCCTTTCCGTCCCTAAACCACAATGTAGGAGCATTCCTTTGCCTCTGTTGAACACACACACACACACACACACACTCACTCGGGGGGAGGGGGGGGAGGAGGACAGTGCCTTCAGTCTTGAGAGCAAAAGCACCCTGGATCTGGAGTGCACATTCTCACAGACAAGTCGTATTGGTGCTACAAGGGTAAATGCTTAATAGCTGTTTGTCGTAACCTGCAAAGGAGTGGACAGGGCTTGAAAAGGATAGAAATTAATGAGTGATGGCAGTCCTCCTGCCCTGAGTCTGGGCAGTTCTGACCCTCTTCCTCAGCCCGCTCACCCATCTCCACGTCATCCAAAGCAGGCATTCATGCAGCCTACGATTGAGCTTCTCCATCATTTTTGCAAACATTTCACACTTTCCAGAACCAAGCACTTCCACTAGCTGCCTCCACATTAAAGACCACTGTCACAAACACAGAGGATGCCACCAGGCATAGTGACACCAGGGCCTAACTACACCACTGGACAACAAAAGTCTTCTCTAGAAAGCCACTTTCTCCCTAAGCCCCACCCCCACTCTCCCACCACCCACCACTGTCTAAATTTGGGTGCTGTGAGAGCAGCCAGAGAAGAGGAAAAGACGGTTGTCAATTCCAGCGTCCTGGAGACTCAAGGCCACTCTCAGAGCTTCTATTGGATTTCCCCATCAAGACAGACATTAAGGGAAGGTGGCCACGGAGACAGAGAGATGGAAACAGCAGTAAAATTTCCCTGTCTACCAGTCTTTGGCCTTTGGCTATAGTTGCCACCACAAGACAGACTCAGACACCTCAGAAACCACAGTCCCCTGTGTTGTCAGGTGCCCTGAAGCACAAGCACATGTGCCTTCCTTTAATGGCTCTCAAGGATCAAGGTAGGACAGAACTGCCTCGCTTACCCCATTTCCTCTCTGTTCCTCTTGCTCTCAACAAAAGTCTAAAAATTGCGTGCCAACACCAATCCACTGATGCCCTGCCCCAGGCTTGATAAATTTCCTGGTTTGCTTACTGAAGGGCCAAGTCCTGCCTACCTAGTACCTAACCTTAATGCCCAACTCTGTAATCTAAACCTTGGCCGTAGATTAATAATTAGAACTATCTAATTATTTTTAATTTTATTGACTGATTTTATTGATTTATTTTTATTGAGTATTTTTATTGATTGATTTAAACTTTTCTTTTTCGAAGACAAGACTTATTCTGTATAGCCCTGGTTGTCCTAAAAAATCACTATGTAGACCAGGCTGTCCTTGAACTCAGAGATCCACCTGCCTCTGCCTCTGCCTCTGCCTCTGCCTCTGCCTCTGCCCCCGCCCCCGCCCCCGCCCCCCGCCCCCGCCCCCGCCCCTGCCTCTGCCCCTGCCCCTGCCCCAGCCCCAGCCCCTGCCTCTGCCTCCCAGGTGCTGGGATTAAAGGCATGAGCCACCACCCCATGGTGATTGATTTAATTTTTACTGCAACCTTGCGAGGTATCATTTCCATTTCACAAATGAGAACGTGGAAACTCCATGTGGTTAAATGTCTTACCCAAGGTCCCCACTGTTTGTCAACAAATGAGCTGAAACCCAAACATAAGATGGATGTTTCTCCCTCCCTCCTTCCCTTTTAAAAAGGATTTCTCTTTATTACTTCTTTTAGTTGGGTGTATGTATGTGTGTCACATATGTGCACATAAGCATGTGCTCCCAAAGAGGCCAGGAGAGAGTATCAGATCTCCTGGAGCTAGAGTTTCTAGAGATTGCTAGCTGCCCAACCTGAGTGCTGACAAGCGGACTTGGGTTCTCTGCCAAAGCTTTTGCCTGCTAAGCCAGCTCCCCAGACACTTGTTTTATTCTTTAGACAGGGTCTCACTATGTAGGCCACACTGCTCTAAAACTCATAAAGATCTGCCTGCCTGAGCCTCACAATTCAGGAATTAAAGGCGTATGGTACCACTTCTGGCCTTGTCTTGTTCTCCACTTTACAGAGGGAGAAGAACTAGAAATTAGCACAAATTAATTAGCAGAATAGTTGCAGCCAGGTGTGGTGGCACATGCTTTTTTTTTTTTTTTTTTCAATCTCAGCACTCTAGAGGTAGAGGCAGGGGCAGAGGCAGAAGCAGGATGGTTAGAGAGCGGCCTCATCTGCATATACATAGTGAGTTCCTGGACAGGCAGAGCTAGGAGGGGAGACATTATCTCAAAAAAAAAAAAAAAAAAAAAAAAAAAAAGACAGTAGTTGAAGGACCATAAAGGGCAGCCTGGTTCCAGTGACCCTAAAGGAACCGCAGGCCTTTCGCCTGGTTCCCAGACACTAGGCTCCTGGCACGAGGCCACTGCCCTCCATAGATTTGTGACCTACAGTCATGTAGTCTCAAGGCAGATCTCCATGTTAATGAGGCACCTAAAGGCCTGGAGGCTTAGCCAATAAACTCTCCTTCCCAGACACTCCGCGCTGAGAAGTGGGGCTAGGTTTTACTCATCCACTCTCTGCCACGCCTTAGAGCCATGGACTGTCTCTTTTCACTGGGATCCGCACTGGGGAACAATGGAGGCCTTTGCCCTACAGAGCAGCCTTCTAATCTCCCGCAGAAGGCCACAGCGCCACCAAGCCAAGCCAAGCCCAAACTCTGACTGTCAAACTCAAACTTGCCGCTGACAAGCGAAGGACTCTATCCCTGAGGGATTCCTCAGGAGCTCCCCTTTTCCCCCTCAGCCCCAGGCTAGATCCAACCCGCAGCCTCTACTCCATTCTCAGCTCTTCCCAGGCTCCCAGTGGTGCCTGGGTGTCCAAGGGCCTGAGAACCAGATGACCGGCCTCCTTGCAGGCCCGGGGTACTCAGACTGTGCTTCCCCACCCCTGGAGTGGTATCCCACACACACAAATCCATGTCCTGCATCCCCAAGCAGTGGAGCCCTGTGGTGGATGAAATGCGGGACCCCATCAACTCTACAAGTAGTTGTGCATTGCACTTATTCAGATGGAAGTACATTTCACTGGAATTGTTATTTAAAATGCTAGGCAGGGGTTGTGGTAGTGCTTGTCTTTAATCTCAGCACTCAGGAGGCAGAAGCCATTGCTATATCGAGAAGAGAGAGAGAGAGAGAGAGAGAGAGAGAGAGAGAGAGCCTCTCCTGACCTCTCTGGCCTTTGAGCCACTAGGTTAAGATGTCTGACATATGCCTCATCTCCGACTGGCTATAGGACTCTTGCTCAGAATACTTAATATCTTAGTTTCTTTTCTACTGCTGTGAAAAGACACTGTGACTAAGGCAACGTTTTTTTTAAAAAAAAATCGTTATTAGAGTTCACAGTTCCAGAGGTTTAGAGTCCATGACCATTGAGACCGGGAGTGCCACCCACATCGAGCAGGCACAGCACTGTAGCTAAGAGCTCACACCCTGACCCACAAGCATGAGAAAGAGAAAATGAGGGAGCTCATGGACTGGGTCTGACATGGGTTTTTGAAACCTCAAAGCCCACCCCTACCTCCTCCAACAAAGCCACGCCTCCACATCCTCCCTAAACAGTTCCACCAACCAAGGACCAAGCGCTCAAGCTTATGAGTCAATGAAGGCCATTCTCATTCAAACCACCACAGCCAGGATGCTCTGCCTCTCTCCCCTTCCCTTCGTTCCTAGTCAGACCACGAGACCCAACACACACACACACACACACACACACATGCGCGCATTGAAGAAGACAAAAGTTTACTACTAAAGTATCCCCAGTAAGACACAACAACAAAAATTCATGTGATTTCCACTACAGCAAATAACTCAAATTCAACTTCAGGGCCTGGAGAGATGGCTCAGCATTTAAGAACACTGACAGCTCTTCCAGAGGTCCTGAGTTCAGTTCCCAGCAACTACATGGTGGCTCACAACCATCTCTAGTGGAATCTTATACCCTCCTCTGGACTGTCTGAAGACAGTGACAGTGTACTCACATGCATAAAATAAACAAGTAAATACATATTTTTTAAAAAGAATAGAACTTCGGGGCCTCAAATTTATATGTAGTGTGAATGGGGGGGGAGGGGGAGGGAAAACCTTCCTGAATTCTTTGCTACAAATATTTTTCAAAGAGAAACAAAACTCACCTATGAATGAGGAAAGAGGCTGGGAGAAGACTTAGCAGGTAAGAGCTTTGCTGCACCAAAGACCTGAGTTCAAATCCCAACACCCACATAAGAAGCCAGGCATGGTTGAACATGCCTGTAACTCCAGCACTGGGGTCAAAGGAAGCAGAAATCGGAGGGATGCTGGGACTTGCTGATAGCCATCCTAGCTCTGAGTTCAGTGAGGGACTCTCTTTCAAGGGAACAAAGCAGAGAATGATGAAACAAGACAGGATACCCTACATCTTCCTGTGGCATGTGCACATATGTGCACATACAACACAGACACATGCACGCATAAAATATGCTCTTTTTATCTCAGTGCTCAGGAGGCAGGGGCAGGGCGATCTCTGAGTTTGAGGCCGGCCTGTTCTACAGGGTGAGTTCCAGGACAGCCACAGCTACTCAAGAGAAGCCCTGTCTCGAGCAAACAAACAAACAAACAAACGATATTGCTTGTCAGCAGCCAGTGTGCAGAGAAGGTGGGAAAGGGAAATACAGATGTACCACGTTCTAGAGAAGAAGAGGCTAGACTGAGGTCCTGGTCTTCCATAGTGGGCTTCAGGACGTCCGTGCACTGGTGCATTAAAATTTCATGTGGATGTGCTCTTTTTTTTTTTTTAAAGAAAGGAGATCCTATAGCTATTGTCCAAATACTACCTAGAATGGAAAAAATAAAAATAAAAATGAAAACATTAAAAGTCAAAAAGTAGCCAGGCGGTGGTGGTGCATGCCTGTAATCCCAGCACTCTGGGAGGCAGAGGCAGGCGGATTTCTGAGTTCGAGGACAGCCTGGTCTACAGAGTGAGTTCCAGGACAGCCAGGGCTACACAGAGAAACCCTGTCTCGAAAAAACCAAAAAAAAAAAAAAAAGTCAAAAAGTTTTGGTAGAAATAAACGTTGTCTATGATCCATACATATTTGCTCAAGCCAAACTGTCTTTCCAGTCCAAAAAACGTTCTCTCTACCAGTTTCCCAGAGAAGCTAGAGGAAGCAGCACTGGGCTTGGTGCCTCACTGGGGAAATGCTCTCACTTCCTGCGCGCACGCCCAACCCACAATGCTGGCACTTTCTAAAGTCAGGGACAACTGAGTGGGATCCATCACCGCATCCTAGTTAAGTCAAACAGAGTCATTCAAAAGAGGTGAAAGAGATAGCACAGGAAGAACAACCAGTCCACAAGAGAGCCAGCTCCAGCAGCCAAGGAAACTGCCGCGAAGGCTGGATGGAATCACTCAGGGAAGGGGCGGTGTGGGGCGGGAAAGTTAGGAAGGAAGAGACCATTACATGGGCGGGGTTTGCAGGTCTAACAAGCACAGATCAGAGCCTTCACCATAGATTAAAGGGACTGAGAGTGAGGGAATAAACAGATGGACTAGCCCGGGCCCGGAGAGGGAATGAAAGGCAGGATGAAGGCCTTATCTTTGAGCATCACTGGAAGATGAGGTTTGAACTTGTATTCAAACCTCATCTTGTATCTTGAAAAGATATCAGAGGACTGAAGAGATCCCAAAGAGAAAGAAGCCATGTGACTAGGCTCTAGAGAGCACACGGGAAATGGAAATGAACAGAAAAATTATTTTCTTTTTTGATTACTGGAAAGAGAACTAGCCCGCATATACAGTGTCAGGTATTCATTTGAAAGGCCAATAGCTGGTGAGTGGGTCAGTCAGTAAGAGTTGTGTGAGGCTAGATGCCGGTGTGGTGACCGGGAGACTTGGGTCAAAGAAAATGGAGGGAACCTTCCCTATGTATAGCCTGTGTCTTCCTTAAGGTCTCTATTGCTGCAATGAAACACAATTTGAGGAGGAAAAGGTTTATTTCACTTATATTTCTAGACTTAGTTCAACATCAATGGAAGTCAGGGCAGGAACTCAAACAGGAGGATCCTGGAGGCAGAGCTGGTGCAGAGACCATGGAAGAGTGCTGCTTACTGGCTTACTCCTCATGACCTGCTCAGCCTGCTTTCTTACAGAATTCAGGACCACCAGCCCAGGCATGTCTTTAACTCCAGCAATCAGGCTGAGAGAGGCAGATCTCTGTGAGTTCGAGGTCAGCCTGGTCTACAGAGAGTAAGTTCTAGGTCAGCTAGGGCTACATAGAGAAACCCGCCTTGAAAAACCAAACAAACAAGCACATCATATAAATATGTGCTATAACTATGCTCGATACCCACTCATTTCATTAAAGATACACTTATTAAGCCTCGGCTCTGAATGGTCAATCAGCTTTACGTTGACGGTGTGAAAGTCATCAGCAGATGGTGGAAGCTGGTTGCCCCGTGACAAACCTTCATGTTAAGACTCCCATCCTTTGTACAATATGTTTGACGTGGAGTCTCCTGCATTCCAAACTGGCCTTTAACTCCCCCTATATAGTCGAAGATGACATTAAATTCCTGATCCTCCTGCCTCTGTTTCCTGAATGCTGGGATTACCCTCTCTGCAATTGCTTTGGGTAATTGTCTAACACCGTGTTCCAAAAACACTGACTTTTGAACTCCAAAGGGTCCCATAGACGGTCTCAACTCAGGGAGGGTCCTGCAAGTGCCAGGAATTTCATTCTCCTCCATTTTGCTAAGCCTTCTTCTAATTAAGCTAATATTTCCAGTCCATGAAAAACAATTTGAAAGGACAGCTACAACCTCAGAATATGAGCGAGCCCAGGCTCTGGGCTCCTATTCTAAAAGTTCCCTAAAGCAAATTTCAATATGCAAATTTCTGCTTTAAAATTAAGCTTCATTAAGATGCACTTACCAGTTTAAGTGGAGGCTGATTTTGTCACCACATTTGGAATTTAGATTCTCACCACTTTCAAACAAATGCTATGTAAACATGAAAATTAAGTAATCAAATGATCTTTTGCCCTCCTTCTCCCACATTCCTCGTTTGAAACTATCACGAGACTTCAAAATACAAATCCTCAAGTCACCCCATAAGGAACAGGAGTCCCTCGGCTGTACTTTATAGAAAGCACAGACCTCCAGAAGATCAAGGCCCAGGCAAATCTCCCAGACACCCATGGAATCCCTGGCAGGAACTCAAAGAGCCTTGGCAATCTTCTGCTCCTGCCCACGAGCCAGGTTCTTGAGCTATTGTAGGCCCACAGGGCCTCCACTCTCTCTACCCTTCCAGGTCCTCCTCCAGGCCTGGTTTGGAAAGGGCCTGGGGTCTTCTCAGTACCCACTTCTATGGCTAGAAGGCCATGACAGAGCAATCAGAAAGAAAACAGTACCCCTATTAGGAGTTTCCACAGTGGGAGCCTAGGTCAAAAAAGGGTGTGTGTGTGTGTGTGTGTGTGTGTGTGTGTGTGTGTGTGTGTGTGACCAACCCCACACACTCCCACCCTGGTAATAAAAATGTACTAAATGGGAACCAAAGAACACTCTCTGGATGAACTCTGCCCAGAACCAAGTTTTATTGAACTATCTTTATTTTCGTGAGAGAAATTACGTGATTGAAAATTTAGTGCACGTCAATCACCTTCAGTAAATTCATTTTTAAAGCCTGCTTGATAAACTTATCTTTGTATTCTGACATAATGAGCTGCAAGTTTAGAAAGAGATCCAGTGTTATCGATGGGCAGAATGTGTGAGCATTAAGCACCGGCATCCAATCAAAGAGAGGCAGGCACTTTACCCCTCCCAAACCTGAGCATGCTGGGTTAGGGAATGGAATTACACAACAGAACACTTGCTGGGGTTAACTTCCTGCAGGAGAGAATTTCACCAAGAGGAGAGCATCCAACAGAAGAACTTGCGACCTGCCTGGAGTCTTACCCTCTGCTTCCCTCAACGGTTTAGAGTTAGGGCTTTTGAGTCACGCCCTTGTTGGTCTCAGGCCCATAGTTTAAGGCTGTGTGACCTCAGGTGAATCACGTAACCCTTCCGGCCTTATTATCTTAATTGGCTCCCTGGATGACTGTTCACATTTCTTCCTCTGTGAAGGTCCAAGCTAGAGCTATCTTCTCTCTCCCTTGTCTCAGCACACCCGGGGGTACAGACAGGTTCCAGGCAGATTCTTCCTGCTCCTCACTCAGGACCTCTGAGTGTGATAGAGAAAGCAGGTTGAATTTATTTCTTTATTTTCTTAGTATGTTGGAGAGTTGGACGGGCCATGGTGTTCACGTGGAGACCGGAGAACAGCTTTGTGGAGCCGGTTCCCGCCTTCCACTTTTAAGTGAGTTCCTGGGATCAAACTCAGGTCGTCAGACTTGCAAGGCAAGTGCTTTTTACCCGCCAAGCCATATCACTACCCCCCACTATTTAAAAGTTTTAATAACAGTCTTAGAGATTCTAATGCAGAGCCAACCTGTGGCAAAGAGCAAGCAAGTGCTTTTATCCTTTACAATTAAAGAGCTCGCTAGACCTGTTAGCACATTGTGTCTTAAAAAAGAAAAAACTGAGCTCCCCTCCTCCACCAAGCAGATCCTGCTGGTGGCCTCTAGATGGTTCTCTTAATAACTGCAACAAAGACATACTTTACTTAGCAACTAAAAACAAGTATTATTTTGCATGTATGTACATAAATGTAAATGGGTATGAGCCATCTCTCCAACCTCTTCACTCCTTTTTGTTTTTGTGTTGAGCACAATCCTTGGATTCCATCTTATAACCCAATACTTATCTTACATAGATGGGTTGCAGTCAATAAAAGTCAATGCAAAAATATCCCAGATGTTAGATTAGCAGACAAGAACTTTAAAGTCATTACTGCAAGATGTAAAGGAAAATAAGGCCATAATAAATAAACAGGCAATTCTGAACGAAGACACAAACCTCCAGCCAGGCATGAAAAGTCACACCCCTAATCCCAGAACTTGGGATATAAAAGCAGGAAAATCAGGAATTCCAGGCCTATCTCAACTGTATAGTGAGTTGGAGGTCAGCCTGAGTTGCATTAGAACTTGTTGTAAAAAAACCAAAAGAGAGTCCCTCAAGAGTGAAATTGGAAACAACCTAATTTAAATATGGACAAAAGACATAAAGAGTCGTTTCACCAAAAACAAATAAATAAATAAAATAAAATAACAACCAAGGAGGTAAAGAGGTTTGAACAGAGAGATGCATATAGGAAAAGACTCACAACAGCCCTTACTCCTGTGGGAAATGCATATTAAGACCACAATGGCATCCTACCTCCTACCCATCAAAATGGCAAAAAACCAACCAACCAAACAAACAAACAACCCCCCCCCACAAAAACAAAAAGCATACTACCAACCACAACAACAACAACATCAACAACAAAACAAAGAAACAAAAACCCGATGAGAACTCTGAATTCAGAGAAGCCAGAAGCTGCGGACATGTGGTGGGGCCACCACAACCAGGTTCCACAGAGAACTTGGTTCCACCTAGCCTTGACTAGCTCAAAGGCTGGGCAGTTCTAATCCTCCACCCGGCTAGCATACATTTCCTTCCAGCACTCATGGCTCACTCCTCCTAAATCCATTCTATCTTTGCTGCCCTCTTACCTTCTAAGCATCTCCTCGCATGCTTAGGGCGCTTTCCCTTTCCACCTTCATTTTGGATGAATTTTCTTCTGCAGCTCTAAATCTGACACATCTCCCTCTGAGACATGTAGATCTCTCCTCTTCCAGCTCCTAGTCCACACAAATTCCCAAGTCCTGCCTCAGTCCGCCTGCCCAGCCATTGGCCCTTGGCTCTTTATTGATCAATCAAAAACCAATTCGGGACAAGGACCTTCAGCGTTTAGACACACAGATTCCCGATTTGGGGGGCCAGATTAATTCAAAGCACTAGAACCAATCCCAAACGGAAAGAAAGAAATATGTGACCAATCTATAAATCCCCGAGAAATGGAAACTCGTGTTAATACAGAACTATATGTTCATTCCTAGCATCTTGGAGCATACCTGTAAATCCCAGCCCTTGAGGCAGCTAAAGAAGAATGTTGTTGAATTCAAGGCTATTCTAGACTACATACCAAATCCTTGTGTCTAAAATAAATAAGTTTATACCAGCTTAATAAAAGAACTCATATCTGGAAATAACCCAGTGTTTTTAATAGGTCAAACAAACACCTTTCCCTACCTCAGGGCTCAGGGAACTGTGTCCAAGAGGGAGGAGAGACTGTAGCAGTCTGTGGGGATGAAAGACACCAAGGAAGCAAGGCTTCTACACACAACAGAACTGGTGAGCATATGAACCTAGCCCAGATGCTATCTCCAACCGATAACTGCTCAAAAACAAGAATTAGTTTTTTCCAAGTATCTCACTGGATATACAAGCCATACTCCAGGCAGGTCCCATGCCTAGCAGCAGATAGCTAATACAAAACAAACTCAGTGGTGTTATTGGAGTTGTTTGTTTGCTTGTTTGTTTGTTTGTTTTTGTCTCATAACAAAATGTTTTGTCTGGGATTCTTTTTTTTTAACCACACAGACCTTTTGCTTATATATTACAATTTCTAATTTTGTTTCTATTAGTTTTATGCGTAGGTAGATACATGTGTTTCGACATCTGTGTGTGTTTCTTGTGCTTTTTCTTGGGCTTCCCCCTCTCATTTGTTTTTCATTTATTTTAATTTTTATTATATTTTTTTAGATCCTGTTTGTTTTCTAGTGACAGAAGGGAAAGGATGTGGATTTGGGTGGGTGGAAAAGTTAGGAGGATGTGGGATGAATTTAGCGAGGGGAAACTGTAATCAGAATATATCGTATGAAAAATGTATTTTCAAAAAGAAATCAGAACACACACACCATAGAATTTACAAAGAGATAAAAACCATCAGCTACTCATGCACACAACAACTTGAATGAACTTCCAGAGATGTGGGCTTAGATTTTTCAAAATCTACTTTAATAAACAGTTCTCAAACGCTTCATTCCCCCTTCTAGTCCACTGTCCAAAGATAGGGGAGAAAAGATGGTAAATAGGACAAGAGAATGCGGACCTCTGAAGAAGTCGTTCTTTGAGGTGATTCTAGTCTCCATTGTCAGGGTACCAGCGGTCCAGTTCAGTGGTGTCAGGATACCAACAATCCAGTTCAAAAGAGTCACCAAACATGAGTTAGCAACGGCAGCACAATCCACCAGAAACTGACAGATATGAACAGAATTGGCAAGAGTCAGCGGGGCTGACCAGGACCAGCAGGAATGCCAGGAGTTCTCTGCCTATCTCAGTGAAATGAAGATCAGTGAAGATGGGACCAAGGAAATGTTGCACAGCTACCTATGCAAGCGCCCCGTCACGGCCCGTTGAATCCCACTTATTCTCTCTCCAAACATTACCTGTCCTCCTAAAGGTCTTGCCTCAGCAAAACACCACATGAGTCTGCATCACATGACACAGCCAGAAAAGTCTACTGAAGCTAAACATTAAGAAGGCAATTCCTGCCAGGCGGTGGTGGTGCAAGTGGTGGTGGCGCAAGCGGTGGTGGCGCAAGCCTGTAATCCCAGCACTCTGAGAGGAAGAGGCAGGCGGATTTCGGAGTTTGAGGCCAGCCTGGTCTACAGAGTGAGCTCCAGGACAGCCAAGACTACACAGAGAAACTCTGTCTGGGGCGGGGGGGGGGGGGGGGGGGGGGAGGGAAGAAGAAGAAGAAGGAGGAGGAGGAGGAGGAGGAGGAGGAGGCAATTCCCAAAGGTTTCATATCATATGATTCTATTCATATACCCTTATTAAAGAGATAGATTATAGTAGTAGAGAAGAGATTAGTAGCTGCCAGGAGTTAAGGTGGTGGGGGTCACAGAGTCAACCATGAAAGAGAAGCATGAAGGATCCTTGGATAGATAGAAATATCCCACAGAAACGACCTATATTGGTCTCAGTATCTGATCATTGATAATTGCATTTCACATTTATCTTGTGCCTTACAAAGGATACAAAATTTCACCCTTTATTATCTCTTACATCTGACTAGAGCCCTATGGTTATGTCAAGATAAAAGGTTCAGGTACAATTTTTTTTCCTCAGGCCGGGTGGTGATGATGTGCACTTTTAATCCCAGCACTCAGGAGGCAGAGGCAGGGGGATCTCTGAGTTTGAGGTCAGCCTGGTCTACAGAGTGAGTTCCAAGACTACCAAGGCTACACAGAGTGGGGGGGAAGTGTTCTCAGCAGTTAGAAATTCTCTGGAAACTCAGAAGGTCCATTACCTCAATGGCAACTGCAGTTTAGAATCCAAATCATGCTTATTCCCCTCTTGTTATCTTAAGTATCTTTTACTTCAGCAAAACCTTGTTTGAGCCATCGGAAGTCCTCTCAGTTACCCTCTGGATTGTAACATAGATGATGTGTTGCTGGAATGAAGTCAGTGGTGGATGCCCTAGTTGCAGGGGCTGTGGGGCAAAGTAAAGCTATCAGGTTACAAGAATTAGGGCAACAAAACATTCTAGCTCACTCCTATACACTTGGGTAATGGGGAGGAGGCAGCAGCAGCTTTAGATGTCCTGGAACTCTCTCTCTCTCTCTCTCTCTCTCTCTCTCTCCTTCTCCCCACTCCCCACTCCCCACTCCCATTTCTCTCCCTTCTCCCCACTCTCCCCTCTTTCTCTTGACCAGGCTGGTCTTGAACTCATAGAGATTCACCTGCCTCTGCTTCTCTTCCTCCTATTTCTGTTTTGTCTTGGTTTTTGTTGCTGTTGGTGGTGGTGGTTGGTTTTTTGTTTTGTATTGTTTTTTGTTTTTTGTTTGTTTGGTTGGTTGGTTGGTTTGTTGGGTTTTTGTTTGTTTGTTTGTTTGGTTGGTTGGTTTTTGGGTTTTTGGGGGGTTTTTTGCTTTTTTGTTTTTTGTTTTTAGATATGGCCTAGCCTGGGCTCAAACTCTCTGTGGAGCCCTGGATTACTCTTGACTTGACCTCCTAAGTGCCATGGTCACAGATATGGGCCAATAAGGTTAACTATTCTCCTTTTTGGTGGGAAGTTTCCTAGGTTTTGTTCTGGGGTTTTTGTGATACTAAAGATTAAACTCAGGCCCTCACACCCACTAAACAAGTGCTCTATTACTGAGTTATATCCTCCCTTATCTTTAGTTTTCATGACATTTAAAAGTATTATTTGTGGTGGCCTGAAGCAGCTAGAAGAAAGATACCCAAGCCCCTGCCCTGGCCCCATGGTGGGCGCCACTATGATGAGAGAATGTGTGATGGAGAGATGGGAAAGATAGAACATGTGGTGGACAGATGGGAGAGAGAGTGAAGCTGAGTGGTTAGTGCACTATGGAGAAATGTGGAACTAGGGACACTAATGGTGGTGAGGAACAAATGGATATGAGGAACCTGAGCAGCCACCTGTGGCCATGGTGATGTCTGGACCCTGGCTGTCACCAAAGGCCATGTATTATTCCATGGCCCTATCAAAGCTGGAGGCTGTGCAGATGTCTGTGGAATGTGTTGCCACTAAAGGTCACCCAGATGTTCATGATCTGTGATGCCACCTGAAGCCATAGTGACGTCCTGGCCCAGGCTGCCACTAAGGGCCATGCCTGGGCCAGTGGTCCTGCTGCAACCCAGGTCTGTGGCCTGAGTTACCAAAGGCTACACATAGATGTCCACGGTCTGGGCAGCCACTTGAGACCAAGTGCATGTTTGAGGGCCATACTGCCGCTGGGGGGACACCTGAGGCCATGGTGACATGGGTCCGTGCTGCTACTTGAGGCCCTGTGTGTGTCCACGGTCTTTTCACGGCCGGGGTCTGTATTGATATCCAAGGCCTGTGTCACTACCAAAGGCCATTCGGATGCTCCTGGTCTGGACTGCTACCTGCAGCCACGTTGATGTCTAAGCACTGGGCTGAGTTCGTCCCACCTCTCCCCAGCCATCACACTAGAGAAAGTTTGCCCTGACCCTGGCCTGAGCAGCAGGAAAGAACTGTCCCTGATGCTGTGAGTGCTGGAGGGCTGGCCCTGCCCCTTGCTGGACTGCAGCACTCAAGAGAGCTGGCCCTAGTGGTGTGGGTGCAGAAACGCTGGGGCCAAATGGTATGAGCCCGGGGGGAACTGGCCTTGATGGCATGGTGGAGAGAGAGCTGGCCCTGAGCAGTATGGCAGAGCTGGCCCTGTGGCAAGGGTGCAGGGGAGCTGGTGGACTGACGGACTCAGCTACCTCCAAGGCCCAGCGCCTAACATCTACCCCGCTTATAAGCTGCTGGAGTATGTGAAGAGACCAGTCCTGCAGAAACAGCGCTGTAGGATCTCCATGGCCCAGTGAAACAAGTCCTAGAGGAGTCTCACTGAGGGCCCAGTATTGGCAGACAGTGTAGCAGAAGCCAGAAGCCTTGAACCAGAGCCATGACTCACTGCAATGAACAGTTATAAGAAAATTGAACAAAATGGTATATTTTGTGACACACGATGACACACCAGAGCTTCCATGGTGAATTTTTTTTTTTTGTTTTCTTTGCTGGGGAGATAACAAGGATGAATATCAGATATAGAAGTACTGGGAAATGAGTGGGGTTGGGGTGCGTGGTATGACATTTGCAAAAAAATCAACAAAAAAGGAAAACAAACCAAAAAAATATATTTTTCCCTATATATTTCCCTTTAAGGAAATCTCAGTCAATATAAGCCTACAACCAGATCTAATGGAGGCATATATTGACTGAGGTTCCCTCCCTCAGTATAAAATAAAATAAGTAAAAAAGTATTTATGTATATGGAAGCTCTTTTGTGGAGATCAGCTTGTGGGAGCTGGCTCTTTCCTTCACCCTGTGGGTCCTGGGGATCCAGGTTCTTGACAGCAAGTGCCTCTTCCTGCTGAGACATCTTACCCGTCTTCTTTTTTATGCTGAGACAGGTTCCTGCTAAGTTGCTCAAGCTGGTGTTTAAAGATCTGCCTGTTTGTTTTAGTTATGTGTATATGTCTGTGCCTGGATTGAGTCTGTGTGCATCATGCATGCAGGAGCTCCTGAAGGCCAGAAGGGGGCGCTGGGTCCCCTGGAGCTGGAATTAGAGGCGGTTGTAAACTACTGGAGTGGAGTAAGGGGAACCAAACCCTGGTTCTCTACAAGAGCAGTAATTGTTCTTAATGTCAAGCCATCTCTCCAGATCTCTGCCAAGAAGAAGGAAAAGGAGAGGGAGGAGAAGGGGGTAGGGGAAGAGAAGGAGGGGGAGGAGGAAGAGGAGGAGGAGAAAAGAAAAGAAAAAAGAAGAGAAGAGAAAGATCAGTGTGACATAGTGGTATGTGCCTTTAATCCCTGCTCTTGGGAAGCAGAGGCAGGCAGATCTCTGTGTGTTTAAGGACAAATTGGTTGCCGGGCGTTGGTGGCGCACACCTGTAACCCCAGCACTCTGGGAGGCAGAGGCAGGCGGATTTTTGAGTTCGAGGCCAGCCTTGTCTACAGAGTGAGTTCCAGGACAACCAGGGCTATACAGAGAAACCCTGTCTCGAAAAAACCAAATCCACCCCCTACCCCACCCCACTTCCCAAAAAAAGGACAAATTGGTCTACATAGGGACTCCAGGCCAGCCAAGGCCACATAGTGAAACTTTTGTCTCAACAAACAAAAAATAAATAAAATTTTTACCATGTTTGTTTGTTTGTTTACTTTTAGCCCAGGCTGATTTTGAACTTGCTCCGTGCCCAGAGCAGGTCTTGAACTTGAGATTTCTTTGTCTCCTCCTCTCAGGATCAAAGGCAGACACCAAAAGAAGCCCAGGTTTGTTTTGCTTTCTTTGTCTGAAGCTGTTTTCTTAGCACTTCTTGCCTTCCCAAGCCTTTACCTTAATTCTTATCATTAGCTATGGACTGCAGAACCAAAAAGACCACAGCAAGAACCGGGCTTGTCACAGGATGCCCAAGCATCAACTGCGCATGCGCACAAGGCGAGTGACACTGGCTGAAAGACAAGCGCCCCTTGTGGCGAGCTGACAAGCCTGTACCATCCATCGCCTTTAAAAAGAAGTGCGTGTGATTTGGGTTTAGGCCTGTCACAACCACACCAATGACCATTTTCTAACGTGCTCCTGGCGATACACAGGCTGTGCACTGGACTCGTTCTATTCACTGACAGATGCTCCGAAGAATCGAGAGGTTTGCGTCCTATGCCTGACTCCTGCCTCTAACTCTAGCCTTCACAGATAAAATTCTCTTCTGGATCCTGCCCTCATGGTTACTGATGAAATTATTTCCCCTTGACTCCAAGATCATTGTATCGCAGAGACTCGGTGGTAGAAGGATTTCCTGCATGTGCAAGGAAGGCCTGGGTCCTTTTTTTTTTTTTTTTTTTTTTTTTTTTTTGCCAGACAACCTTCCAGCATTCAAGTGATTGTTTGCATAGAATATTCTCCTCGAGCCAACTCAGATGCAGAGTTGAAGGAGAAAACAGACAAGCAACGAGTCTCAGCTCAGCCTAGGATGGAGATGACACTCAGCTGAGTGAGACACGGGCTTCCACTGCTGTTCTGTTGCCTGGAATCTAGTGACATGCATGGTGCGTGGTTACGTATGAATTCAGGGGGAGCAGGGAATGGTGCTCACCAGAACTCACAAAATCAGGTCTCCCGAGACAGCACTTGGCCTGTTCTAGAAGTTCACATCCCTTCTTCAAAGATTCCATTTTTAGCTGATTAAACACTGAACCAAGGCACAGAGAAATGACAAAAGTCATCAGGTGACCTGTGTGTGAGTGAGGGCTTGCTTCCATAGCTCATACTTAATAGCCACTGTATACATTAACTCAAAAAAATCAGAAGAAAAAAATTAGTTTTATTATCTTGAAGTATCAAAAGTGAAGGGAGACCGAGAGAGATGTCGCCTAAATGTAAAATCTTCTGGAGGAGGTGTGCAGCTCAGTGCTAAACCTCTCACTCCTGGGGCAACTCCCAGCTTAAACAAACAAACAAAAAACTTGGCCGGGCAGTGGTGATGCACTTGGGAGGTAGAAGCAGATGGATTTTGGAGTTTAAGGCCAGCCTGGTCTACCGAGTGAGTTCCAGGACAGCCAGGGGTACACAGAGAAACTCTGTCTCAAACAAAACAAAACAAAACAATAAATAAATAAGTAAATAAATAAATAAATAATAAAAACTTAAGTGTCTGCATACACATGGTACACAGACAGATACATGCAGGCAAATTACCCATATACATAATAAAATAAAAATAAATTTAAAACCCAAACGTTCTGAACGGGAAGCGAACGAATAGCAAAGGGGGTGGGGGTGTTGGGAACAGTAAAGGGGCTGGGGCCAAGCCTGGGCACCTGCTTAGATCCCTGGGCCCCACTTGGTGGAAGAAAAGAGAATCTACTCCTTCAGGCTGTCCTCAATCTCCACACATGGGAGCTCTGCACTTGTGAACACAGCATAAATAAGTAGAATACTAAAGGAGGGGAGGGGGGCTACAGAGATGGCCCAGCACCCACACTGCAGCTTACAACTGTCCAAAACTCCAGTTCCAGGTGATCCCGCACCCTCTTCTGGCCTCGGTGGCATCAGACTTGCATAAACATATGCAGTCAAAACGCTCATACCCATGAGGCAAAAACAAAAAATAACTGGAAAAGACTCTTAACTTTTTATCTACAGGACTGGGGCAAGAGGAGGCAGCATGTATCAGGAAGAGAAGGTTGGGGGGGGGGGACAAAAGAAGAAAAGGGAGGGAGGGAGGGAAGGAGGGCAGAAGGAGCTGGGAAATCAGTTTGGTGTTAAGAACACTTGCTGCTTTTCCAGAGAACCGAGGCTGGATTTGCAACTCTAACATAGCACCTCACAACAGTCCAAAACTCCAGTCCAGGCAATATAAGTCCTTCTCCCAGCCTCCACTCTCACAGGTATGCAAGAGTACACACACACACAGATAAAACATCCAAACACACATCATCATCATAGATAATTTTAAAGTAAAGGAAAATATTAGTGTTCAATTTTGACTGCAAACAAAGCCAAAAATTAATCTATACAATGTGAAGCTGAGTGGTGGTGGTGTACGCCTGTAATCCCAGCACTCGGAGGCAGAGGCAGGCGGATTTCTGAATTCGAGACCAGCCTGGTCTACAGAGTGAGTTCCAGGATAGCCAGGGCTACACAGAGAAACCCTGTCTCAAAAAAATCAAATTTAAAAAACAACAACAACAACAACAACAACAACAAAAAAAAACAATGTGAAGAAATTTCCTACATTACAACTCAACAGGAAACAGGAAAAAGTAACAAACAGCGGAGAGGGGACCAGAAAAGCAGACAGCTCTCACAAGATCAAATAGCAACATAAGAAAAAAACTGACCCAATAACGGCCCCCCACCCCCTTCACCCCCCACACCCCCACACCCCCACACCCCCACACCCCCACACCCCCACACACCCCCCTCCCCGTCTTCCTCTGACAACTCCAGCTAGGGCAAAGGGGATTGCTTAGAGTCCACAAGTTCCAGACCAGCCTAGGGCGACATAATGTTGTCAAAACAAAATGTAATAGTTAAAAGGACACAAGTGCCGAGCCAAGCTACCTGAAGTCACCAGAGAGTTTTCTGAACCCCTCTCCACTTTCAGAGGGAGGAAGAGAAGCAGCTGAGGAAACCAGCAGGGAAGCCGGTCCCTGCTCCTGCTACCAAGGCTTGGTACCTGGCATTAAAGCTCACTCAATGAGACTACTCTGTAGCTGAGGAAGGGGTTGCAAAGAGATGGTGCTCTGAGTTCTGCTAAGTTCTCCCAGGTTGCTGCTGTTGCTGTTAGTGTGTATGTGTGGGGGGGGGAGGGGTTGCGGGTATGTGTTCATGTGTGTGTGAGAGAGAGAGACAGACAGAGACAGAGACAGAGCGAGACAGACAAACAGAGACCAAATAAACATAACCTGCAGAAAGCCTATTTCAAGTTAGAGAAGCATACAGTACTGACAGTCGAACCTATGCTTGAGGAGTCCAGGCATCCACTCAAGGGGCTTTCTGCTCTTCCCTCCAAGAGTTACCTTACAGGTTACTGCCTTCCAGCAGCAGCAAAATCTGACCTTCTGTCTAGATGTCGGGGCCCAAGAGTGGGGCTGCAGCTGTGTGTGCCTGGAGCAGGACACCGCGGTGGGCAGAAAGGTGGTTAGAGCAGAAGCAATGCCAAGATGCTGGTGGGGAGGATTGTTTTCTTTCCAGCCAGAGCTCTTGCCTCCTGGAGAGCCATTTGCTCTGCTTTCTTCTCCCTGTGTGTGCTACAGAAAGCTCAGCGCAGAACTACCCAGGGAGCATTCCATCAGCGCTAACCTGGCCTGGGCACCGGGATGGAACAGCTGGTAGCCACGGTGTTTCTCCTGCTCACTGACAGTGGCGCACTCGTGCTCAGAGTAAACAGCTCCCACAGAACCTAGAGGAGCTCTGGCTCAGTGCTACCTGGATGACCAGGAACCCCCCTCTGGATAGGGCTGGGGAAACGGATGGTGTTTAGGTCTGAAAATTCTAGCAGCCAGCTGAACCTGCTACCCAGCTCTGTGGAAAGAGTCAGGGCTTTCTGCTTGAAGTGCCTTGGAAAGTGGAGAGTAAAGGTGATCCCTGTCATTCTCTGAAGGGACAATGATCTTGAAGCTCAGCCTGGCCACTGCTTTCTCCCCCTCACCCCAGCCTTCTGTTGGTCAAAGACTTGAACTCTTCACTTCTGTTTGGAATCCTCCCACGTGGCCTGAGATAGATCCACTGGAGTCCTGAGGGGAAAAAAATCTTGGGGCTACAGAGCAGTGTTCTGCCTTTGGGGATATCAATGTCCCTTCTACAGCACCCTACCAGACAAGACGAGGCAGCTGTGCAATCTTCATTCCTCAGGCCACAAATCCAGCCCCTGAGCAAAAGCACCCTTGCATGGGCCACATCTGGACCCTACCTTTTGTTCTTGTCATAAGCCAGAGACCTGGGGCTATGCCTTTGTTTCCCACTCTGTCAATTCTATACCCATTTTATGGATCCTCACAGCTAAGATGGATGGTAAAGGCTTGGCAGAAGCCAGGGCCAGTGAGTGACCAACTGGCACATTCCAGGATGCGTTCTAGCAGCTGCCTTCTCCACTAGGCTGTAAGTCACAGTATCTTTGTCATCCCCGACCCGGACTCTGTGTTACAACAGGGAAGTGCCAATAGTGAGACTGGGAGAAGTGGAGAGCCTTGAACTCAGGGACCACTTAAGTAGGGAAAGAAGAGGCAAAGATGCCCCCTGGGGAGCCATCCGGGAAGTACAGACCGGGAGACCCCACCCACTTAGCTGGACTAACAAGCCCAACCATTGAAAGAATATACATTATGACCTCTTGCTGAGCCTAGGAAGGAAAAATAAAACACATATGTGAGTTTCACGGATACGGGCTCTAGCTCTTCTGGTCCCAGGCACTGTGGGAGCCACGGGTTACCGCACAGACATGGCCAAGTCTAAGAACCACACCACACACACCCAGTCCTGCAAATGGCACAGAAACGGCATCAACCCTGGTCACAAAGGTACGAATCTCTTAAGGGGGCTGACCTCAAGTTCCTGAGGAACATGCGCTTTGCCAAGAAGGACAAGAAAGGCCTGAAGAAGATGCGGGCCAACAATGCAAAGGCAGTGAGTGCGCGTGCAGAGGCCATCAAGGCCAAGATGCCAAAGGTGCCGCAAACTCAGCCGCCTGGCTTTTATTGCTCACCCCAAGCTTGGGAAGCTGATTCGAAGCTACAGGGCCAAGGGGCATAGGCTCTGCCAACCAAAGCCCAAGGTTCAAACCAAGGCAGAGGCCAAAGCTCCAGCTAAGGCCCAGGCTTCAGCTCCAGCTCAGGCTCCCAAAGGTGCCCAGGCTCCTGTGAAGGCCCCATGGAAAAGGCTCCTGCCAGTGTGAAGCAGACAGACTGCTGTGACACACACCCCCACACACTATTTGCAGATGACCAGTGAGTGTCCTATGCTGTTTTTACAAATAAACTTGAGGCTAGATCTGTAGAAGGAGGAGGAGGAGGAGGAGGAGGAGGAGGAGGAGGAGGAGAAAGAGAAGAAGAAGAAGAAGAAGAAGAAGAAGAAGAAGAAGAAGAAGAAGAAGAAGAAGAAGAAGAAGAAGAAGAAAGAAAGAAAGAAAGAAAGAAAGAAAGAAAGAAAGAAAGAAAGAAAGAAAGAAAGAAAGAAAGAAAGAACACGGGTTCTGGAGTCTGTCCGTGGACACTGTTTGTTGTTTGTTCCCTGGGTTCCCCAAGGCTGCCTTAGGGTCTCTCTGGGAGAACCAGTAATAAAGACACTAACGAGAACTTTCTGGGGTAGCTATGTAACAGCAATAGAGAAGCCAGTGTGACACAGGCAGGACTGGGAGGTTCTCCAGAAACAAATCCCTGCCCTTTCCCCACAGCTTTGAGTTCTAGGACAAAGCTTACGAGATTTAGAAATCGCAGCTCTCCAGAGCTACTTCTACAGGGATGGTACCTCCTAAGACAGACAGATAGACAGACAGGCAGGTACACGCACGCACGCACACACACACACACACAAAGTATCACTTCTGGGACCAGCAGCAAGCAAAGATTCACCCTGGGACCCTGGCCAGAGAGTAGGTAGTCAAACTCGCCTTGGAATGCGCAGGCCAACACAGAAGCCCTGGGGGAGGGGGGGGCGGGTGCCTTCTTTCCCAGATCACACCTCTCAGCTCAGTGCAGGACACCCAGGAGACAAGTAGAGGCAAAGTCTGAGCCAAGAGAAGTCTAGGGAATCTGGCCAGCGGGGTGGGGTGGGGGGGCAGCCCTAAGTGAACCTGCACTCTCCAGCTTGGAGCCTCTGGAAATCCTGGGTGTTTGAGGCTTACCCTAAACACCACTGGGATTTGTGCTGTAGCAACAGAGAAGGCAGCTGGCTGACAGCTGGAGTTGGGGGAAGCACCTGATGCAAAAGAAGCCGCTTTCTTCAATCCAAGAGCCTCAACGTTCATCATCATCATCATCATCCTCATCATCGATACAAAGGGAATGGGTGGAGCAAGCCAGGAGCCTCAAGCTGCACCTGAGACACAGGAAGTCTGTGCTGAGACACCTGACCCTCCTCTCCCAGGTCCAGGCAGACTAAAAGAACTCTGCGGCTAAGCTTGAAAACTGGAGGGGAAGAGCATGCAACAAGACAGAGGGGCAAGCCAGCCTCCCGCAGGCAGCCAGGTCCCTCCAAATTCATCTCAGCACCCAGCAGAGTGGCTCTCCTCAGAACTGGGGATCAAAGTATAAAATATCAATATTAATCAATACTTAAGGGTACTTTAGGTCAAAGTAGAGAAATCTGTTGGCTATTTTTTTTATAAATTAATCAAATAATTTGAATGAACCTAGGTTTTTTGTTTTTGTTTTTTGTTTTGTTTAGTTTTGAGACAGTGATTCTTGCCTGTAATCCTAGCACTCATGAACTCAGATGCAGACAGGAGGATGGTTGTGAATTTGAATCCAGGCTGCATAGCAAGTTCCAGACTAGCCAGCACAATGTCCTGAGGTCATGCCTCAAGAAAAAAAAGTTAATAATTGAAACAAGATGCAGATTTGTGTCTGGTTTATCAGAACACTTCAAGCCTTGGCTTTTTTTTTTTCTAGAAAGACAGCTATAGGAATCTCTCTCTCCTTCCAGCCCTCCTGTCTAGGCACAGAGCCGCCTCCACTCCACAGGCCTGCAGGGCATCTTGTGTCCAAGATAAAGGGGGGACTCAGATCCTATTTATTCCAGAATGATGCTGTTTTATAAATCTCACCTGACTTTAGACTGTTTCCGAGGAGTGGGAAAGAAATGGATTGCAGGAAACTTTCCACCGCCAGTCAGCCTCCAGGACATGCTTGATTGGCAACAAAGGGGCAGAGGAAGCACAATTTCATTTTTAACTTTGATTCTCAAGGAATTGTTTTTCTTTTATTAGGGCAAAACAGCTACCGGTGTGGTGTCAGAGCACAGGGACTTGAAATCGAGTCGCTAAAAGGCAATCTGGATTAAAAACCATGAGATACCATTGATGCACACAAAAGCGGCAGGGAGCAGTTTGAAGTCAACATGGTAGGGAGGGTCTGGTCTGGTGGAGGGGAGTCCCACCAGCGAGCATCTCTAATAAAACTCATTCTTGCCCATTCTCCAGGCCTTCCTTAGCCAAGCGGCTGAGAACTAAATCCAGGCAGACTGGAAGGCGCATTACCTGCCTCATTATTCCGCTGTGTGAATGCTGGAGTTTTAATTACACACTTGCTTTTTCTGGGGAAGACCAAAGATCGTATTTTTTAAAGTATCAACTTGTTTTCCATTAGGCAGTTGTTGTAACAAGTTCTTTCAGTGACATGTTATGTCTTTAGGAAGGGATGCTTCAGATGGCGCGCACTAGCACAATTTTGTGGCTTTTAATTACTATTTTGTTCTTTTGGGGGGTTTCAGAGGCTGGCGCCTGGGCGTGATTAGACTGTCTACTAGGCCTGTAGCAACCTCGTGCACTGTCCACCAGGTGGCGCCACAAAGCAGGCGCTACGGCAGAATCTTCAGAGGTAAGCGTCCATCACAGGGCCCGGGCCCATCCATCACCTTTCTTTTGAAAATCCCAGCCACCAGAGAGGGGAACTTATCATTTGGACTTAAAAAACAAACAAACAAACAAACAAAAAAACAGAGAAAGAGAAATTACAACAGCGGAATAAGATCCTAAAACACGAAAATATAAACTAAAGTACACGAAATTAAACTTTTTTATATTTATTGTTTATATCAAGAAAACATAGTAGGTGTGATAATGAATCTTGATAAATCTCTAATATTAGTTCAGTATCCTTTTTAATCCCCCTTTTCGTAAAAACACCGATTCAAACGATTCAGGCTGTCTAGTCTGGCCTACCTTTCTAGAAGAGGAAAACCTCAGAATCAGTTCCCAGCCAGTGGCTCAGATGTGCGTCATTATTCGAGGCCTTTATATGTATGAGGAAAAGTGATTTCAAATACATTACTAGTAATAATACCTTTGGGCTTATAGAGCTCTTCTCCCAAGCAACAAGGAAAAACGTTAAATATTATCCAATTAATTGTCGTAATATCTCTGTGGGTAGGTTGGGAAGCATATGTTATTATACGCAGTTTATGGATAATTTAAATCAATTGACCGTCAGGTGCAGAGTGGCTGACAAGAGTAAGTTGCCAGCCAGGCACCTCGAGGAAAAGTATTTGGAGAAAACGGAGACAGAGCTGGCTCGGCCCTCTGCCTGGCATTATTTGGTTAAGGCGAGGTTGGACAAGAGACGTAAATCTTTAGACTTGACTCTTGCAAGCCGAGTAAAGTGGGAGACCCCATTTCTTTCCCGGAGTCCAGACGCCTTCTCTCCTGCAGTAATCCTGCACCCCATTCAGCTCCAGGCCGGGTACCCACTTTCTTCAGTGGTTGTACTCGCACCCACCGCGGCCGCCTTGGCCGCCACGTGACACGCGGGTCCCCGGGTCGCGGACTCCGGGCGCCCCGCGGCCCCTTCCTTCTGATTGGCTGTTGCTAGGTGACGTTGCCTGCGGTCACGTGACAAGTGTTAAATGCCCACCCTGCAGGAGCCTGCCCCGCAGACAATCGTAAAGCTGCTCGGGGGTCGCTCACCTGCTCCCGCCTCCTGGAGCCCCTACCGGGGCCTGACCGCTCTTGCCCCCTCCATTGCCCGCCCCCCGCCCGAGCCGGGCCAGGAGCCGAGAGGTCCGAGAGGCCGGGGAAGGATGCGGCCAGCAGCTGCGGTCCCGAGCCACGCACGGTGATCGCCTCCTCCGGGGGAGGAGGCGCCTAGACCGTAGCCTCGTTTCTTGTTTTCCTCTCCCTCCCCCCACCTCCCCGTAATTACATTGGCTGCTGGAAGGGACCTGGGGAGATAGACAGAGGAGGCGCCTCGCATCCCCCTCTCGCCCGCCACCCGTGCTCTTTCCTGTCCCGGGTCAGGATGACTGGAGTCTTTGACAGTCTGGTGGCTGATATGCACTCGACCCAGATCACCGCCTCCAGCACGTACCACCAGCACCAGCAGCCCCCGAGCGGTGCCGGCGCGGGCCCTGGCGGCAACAGCAGCAGCAGCAGCAGCAACGGCAGCCTGCACAAGCCCCAGGAGTCGCCAACCCTCCCGGTGTCCACAGCTACGGACAGCAGCTACTACACCAACCAGCAGCACCCGGCGGGCGGCGGCGGCGGCGGCGGGGGCTCGCCCTACGCGCACATGGGCTCCTACCAGTACCACGCCAGCGGCCTCAACAACGTCTCCTACTCCGCCAAAAGCAGCTACGACCTGGGCTACACCGCCGCGTACACTTCCTACGCGCCCTACGGAACCAGTTCGTCCCCGGTCAACAACGAACCTGGTAAGCGGAACTAGTATCTAGGGTGCCCAAGTCCTCCTAGCCGCGGGGAGGGACCGGGTAAGCATATGGGAGGCCGGTCCGGAGCTCTAGCCCTGCAGCATCCTGCCCTTAACGCTGCCCAAGCTCTGCCGGCGAATCACAGTTTCTGAGTTTCTGTCTCTCCGCGCTCCGGGGAACTGAGCCGGTGGGCGGGTAGGCCAGTTGCCACGCTATGGGTAGCGCATCGCTTTGCTGCCCGCCTCTTCTTTTTCTCTTGCACAGCTCTCCCGGGTCCCATTGCAGGGTTCCCGGGCCAGGCCAGACTGCGCGTGCTGAAGTTATGAAGGCCTTCTCCGGGCCCTGGCCGAGTTCCTAAAGGCCTCTGCTCCTAACTTTAGGACCGCGGGGCTGGACGATGGCTGCTCACCATTCATTTTCGTTACAGACAAGGAAGACCTTGAGCCTGAAATCCGAATAGTGAACGGGAAGCCAAAGAAAGTCCGGAAACCACGCACCATCTACTCCAGTTTCCAGCTGGCGGCCCTTCAGCGACGCTTCCAGAAGACCCAGTATCTGGCCCTGCCCGAGCGAGCAGAGCTGGCGGCGTCCCTGGGCCTCACCCAAACTCAGGTGAGCAAGGTGGGAAATCGACCCGCTTTCGCTAGGAAGCGGGAGCGTTCGGAACAACTTTTCAAAAGTATATTTTCATCTGTGATTTTTTTTTTCGGGCAACGTAAACTTCTAGGCCCAACGCTTAAAAAAAAAAAAAAAGTAAAACAAAACAAAACTTTTTTCAAAGGGGGCCGCTGCGTGGGAGGAAAAAAAATGACCCGGGTGGACAGAAATCCTACACGACAACGCCTTTCCACTCGCTGCTGCTAAAGCGGGTGTCATAACTGACCTGCCGCTACTCAGAGCCTTGGTCACACAGTTAGAGCTCATCTATTAGCGTTGTGACATTCCCCCAATGTAGCTAGAAGCAGCGGGGCCCAGAGGCCGGGCTCGAGGTCTGCTCATCGGCCGCTGTCCTCTCCGCCCAGGTTCCTGCACTAAAGCTCAGGGGCTTTTCCTTTTTTTGTCTACCAAGGTCAAAATCTGGTTCCAGAACCGCCGATCCAAGTTCAAGAAGATGTGGAAAAGCGGCGAGATCCCTACAGAGCAGCACCCTGGAGCCAGCGCCTCCCCACCATGTGCCTCCCCGCCGGTCTCGGCGCCAGCATCCTGGGACTTCGGCGCGCCGCAGCGGATGGCGGGCGGCGGCCCGGGCAGCGGAGGAGGCAGCGGCCCGGGCAGCTCTGGCTCCAGCCCGAGCAGCGCCGCCTCGGCTTTTCTGGGAAATTATCCCTGGTATCACCAGGCTTCGGGCTCCGCTTCACACCTGCAGGCCACCGCGCCGCTCCTGCATCCTTCGCAGACTCCGCAGGCGCATCACCACCACCACCATCACCACCACGCAGGCGGGGGCGCCCCGGTGAGCGCGGGGACGATTTTCTAACCTCGAGCGGAGCGGACAGCGCCAGAGACTTGCGAACTGAGACACGGCGTTCTTCGGCACGCGTCCCGTAGCTAAGAGGCTCGAACCTCCCAGCCCGCGACCGCCACCCAGCCCTATTGGAAGTGGCGACCAGAGGTGGCCGGTCGTGGGGCCACTCCTCGCACTGCCACGGAACAGCCGGGAACAAGGAGGCCTCGTGGGATCCTCTAGTGCCAAGCCCGGCGTCCTTAGTCTCAATTCCGACCTGAGCCCCGGCCACTTTTAGGCCATCCCCGGACTTGTCGCCCCTTCGCAGCCTCCTCAGCGCGATCCTCAGGGTCCTTGGTCTCTCCAGGCCCTGAACGGGGTCAGGCACAGGGACGCCTTCCCTGCCCTCGAGGCTTCTCGGCTCTCAGAGGCTCCTTTCTCCCCTCCTTCCCCAGGCCTCAGCTCCAGTCGGCTTCGGTTATTGACCTCCCCGGGTCCTACCCCACCCTATCACACACACCCGTGACCCCCGGGATTCCGCCGGCTTTTCCCCCTCCTGGGGGCTCATTGGGGAGAATTCCCAGCTCTCCCAACCCTTCCCGCTTCCCACTTTCCCCAGGAACGCTCCCGTAGCTCCTCGTCCATCACCAGTGGAGTTTTTTTATTTTTATTTTTTTAAAAGTTTAGGTGCCTTTGCGGATGACCTCATTTTGATGTTTAAAAAAAAACTGATTTTTTTAATATGTGGACGCTGCAAAAAAATGTGTTTAAATTATCTTTTTTAAGATGAATTAAGGACTATTAGCCCGAATTTCGATGCAGAGTTTGTAAATAAGGGTGTCTGTGCAGATTTCCTCACGTTTATTTGTATAAAATTTCTCATCTTTTCAGACTTTTTTGTAAACTACCCCCGACTTGTGAAAACTGCGACGTAGCAGTGATCCCAGCAGCCCCTATGTTTTCCCCCTTGAAAATTTTTCTCAGTTAAATTAAGCTACTGATTTGAATTTGTTTTTATCTTGTCCTAAAGTCTTTGTTCTTGAAATGCAAGGTATTTGGGGGTTATTTATTATGAAAGCAACATACTCTTAATGTTGATTTTACAATATGAAGAGATTATTTAAAATAAATTATTGTTTTCATTGGAGTGTGTGCTTTTTCCTTGGTGTCAGGGTTTCCTCGCCCCGGAATCGGATGAACAAAACTGCACAATTGCACCTTTCGGAGACTGCAATGGCCAAGAGATGCTCACAGTCCTAGAGGAGTACCTCGGCTTTAGTGAAGGGTTCAGCTCCTCCCCTCCCCCCTCGCCCGAGTCCGCGCGCGTTTCTTCAGCCTAAGGCGGCGTGAGTCACTCAGCACCGGGCGGCTCCAGCCTCCGCCCGCCTGGTCCCTCTGGCGCCGGCGCCACCGCCCCGCGCCTGGGCGGTCTCCGCCGCCACCGCGTCCTTAGTGCTAGCCAGGCAGTGCAGTGCACTCGAGCTGCCGCGGGCAACCAAATGTCCAGGATTTAAGCTCTGCCACAGTCTGGGATCAGACTCCTACAATGGTCCCTCCCTCCATTTGCCCCCAGAGGCCCTTTGGGAGCGGGCTGATGGCAGAACTCAGTGAGTGAGTCACTCTCGTGAAGCACGGTTGGCTGCTTTGGAATGCTGGGCAACCCCAGAACACAGTGCTATGCTAGTACACACACACACACACACACACACACTTTCAAACACACCCGGGGCACACACTCCCGTTACACATGCTGGCACAAACACGAAAATTCAGTCATGTCAGGCCGAGATGGATGCCCACTGCTGTGGAATGATGCACATTACACCTCACACTCTTCAGGAGGGAAGGTCCAGGCAACACTCAACTTCTCTTCCCACTCCAGGCCTCAAATGACCAGCTCTTCGCTTCGGACACGACCCTACTTTCTGGCATTTCCTATAGGTCTAAACTAAAAGCCTGTTTCCCTGAATGTACTGGAGTCTGTTGTTGGAAGCAACACACACAGACACACACACACACACACACACGCGCGCGCGCTCAGCATCAACCACTGACTACGTGACCTTGGGCAACCCTCTTAGTCTGTCCGTGTTGCAGTTTGCAGATCTCTACGATAGGAGAAATAACAGCTATGGCTCAGGATAATGAGCAACTTAATGAACCCCTAACGAGGCCATGACGTAACAGCACCCGGCATGTGATAAGCAGTGGATACGTTTTGGCAATTTTGTATTTACTATTACTGTTTTATCGCAATGCTCCAAATTGGGGGTGGGGGTGGGGGGAGCGGCGCTTTACTCTTAAGTCTGCGATATTACTAAGAGACCTTTGTCATTTCTCCTTGAGTGGTTAGGGATGGGGAGACAGGCTCTGGTCCTTTTTCTACTTGTGGCTCGAGCTTCTACCATTCCCTCCAAGGGATCAGCCTGTACTGGAGAGGAAGTTGGGCACAGACCAGAAAATCCTGCTTGCTAAAATCTCAGGCATCTTCTGCTCCAGTTTATGCGGCTCATCCATGTGGCTTCACCTCGTATTTGGGTGAAGGAAGGGGCACAACAACCGAAAACTGGAGGCGACTTTCTGAAACTTAAAGAGAATACTGTTTTCTGATCAAACTGATGTTGGCCCTGCTCAGAGTGATCCGGGATGGTCTCTGGAAATGAAGGGGTTGGTTGCACAATTCAGAATGGCCTGGCACTTGCAACTTCCCTATGCAGCTACTGCCTACCAAACCCCCATTTCAACCCCCCACACTCCCTCACTTCCAAATTCGACTTTGCGATGTGTGTATGTGTGTGTTCCCCTGCCCGCCAATAGCTGGTACCAGGCTTTCTCCTGAGGTTATGCCCTCCCCTTCTTTGCGCACACTCCCCTCCCCGGCTTCTGAAACCAGCCGGGAAAGACGGGGCAGTAAATTGGCTGGTGTCGAGGATCTGCAGCAGACAAGATGATTAAGAGGCCTACGCCGGAGCGCCCCGGGCAGGGAATGTCAGCCCAAGTTGGAATCACGCAACAGGCCTTGGCATGAGCCGAGCCTGGGAGCCCGGAGGGCGGGCGGCCCCTCTCCGGGGTGGGCCGAGGCCCCACAGACTCGCCGGAGTCACCGAACCTGGCACTCGGCGGCGGCGGGGTCGTACAGGGGCACGACGCGCCTTTCGCCTGGCAGTGGGCAAAGGAGGGTGCAGGGACCAGGGGGAAGGGGGCGTTCCCGTGAACAAGAGGGGCCAAAGAGGTCGCTGAGATGCACCCGCGCTCTAGACGCAAGGGGGCGGGGAGGCGGAGGGGTGGGCTTGGGAGAGAAACAAAGCCGGGCTCCAGGGGGTGGGGGCCGGCTCCAGCCCCGCCGGGGGCGACGCGTTGGCAAGCCTTTCTCACAGTCTCCAGCCCGCCCGGAGACGCCAAGCCCTGTGATCAGCCCGCCGCCGCGCAGACAAGCTCACCCCTCCACCCCACCCCTGCACTAACTTGCGCTCCCCAAAGTAGGAATGAAAAATGGAAATGGGAAGCAGCGATTTCGGCTCCCTACACTGGGAAACCAGCCGCGCTTAGAGCACACATAAATCTTCATTGTAATCCCCTTCCATTTACTCGAGTAAAATATCAGGCCAAAGACAGGATATGACAAGAGCAGGGAAGCGGGGGCGGGGTGGGACCTAAGGGGTGCCTGGCCTTCTCTGCTCCACACTCGCGAGGAGCGGGGAGGGGGGGCGTCCTCACATTCCCATACTCGGGCAAAAGTGAGGGTACTGAATTCCGTAGTGCCGGCTGCGGGTCTGCCCGAGCTCCCGAACCTCCCAGCTCCACTCCCAAGCCCGCGCTGTTCAGGTTTTTGCACAGAAACCCCTGCGGCTGCCCAGAATTCCTGGCTCCCGGCTTGGAGAGGCCAAAAGGAGAGCGTAGGCATCCCAGGTCTCATCAACCCGGCTGCAATATGGGACCGTTTAGAAGTCTTCCTCCTCGGCTTGCTTTCAGGATCACTTGTGAAAATTATGAATATCCGTGCCTAGTAAGGATTTCCGAGACTGGTAGGGCAGGTTTGAGGGAAGTATCAGGTTTACTGGGGGCGGGGAAAGCGGGGTGGGAGCTGGAAGGTTGGAGCTTTGTTTACAAACAGTTCTCAGGCAGAAGAGGCAGAAAGGTATAAAAAAGAAATTCAGTGTTTGCTCTCCCCCGCCTGTTAGGAACTTTCTCGTTCAACTCCTGGGATTGCAAAACGGCCACTTTTGCTCTTCAAAAACCCCGGATAGCACAGAGCCCGAGAGCAGCTGCCCCACTCCAGACGCCACCCGCACTTGCCCAAAAGTCTCAAGCCTGCTCCTTTGCCTCCTGGGAATTGGAATGCCAAGTGGCTTTAGACTGTTTAAAATTCAGATTGCTTGAGAATCAAAAGACTGATCGATCTTTTCCTGAGAGGTACACAGCTCTTCCTTCTCATTCCACGTTGCAGTCGAGGGAGTTGAGTGTGGCTCTCAAGCAAGGTCTTCCTGGTCTAGCTGCGTCGCGGTGTCCTGACACCCAAACCAGCCTAAGAAGGCCTCCTTACAGCTAGTCTCCGTTCTCTCCTAGGATCTGCCTGGAAAGCAATCGCCAACCCACAGCACACAAACACACCCCATTACAGACGCGTTGTAGAGGCCCACACCCCTCCGAAGCATCCCCTCCCCCCCACGCCCCAGCAGGAGTTCCCCTAGCGGGACGGTTTTGGCAGTG